>NC_072832.1:26927500-27075000 GCF_027744805.1 Dunckerocampus dactyliophorus | reverse complement strand
CTTTTGCCCATTAGCCACAATCCTTATGTGACACATGAACACATGTGTCTTTCTCTTTTCTGTGAATTTAAACATATTAAAACAGATAAAAAGCGACAGCTCAGTAATGGGATACACCTATGCCGCCGACACAGAAAGCTATTAAAACACCTCCAAAAAGCTCCAACAAGGTTTTATGGTTTTATATCCATGCTGTGAGCCATGCAGCAAAAGGTACATTCACGATTACATGTAATACTTACAGTATTTTGTGTATTTCTGCCATTCTGCCATGCATTATCTGAACTTCCTTGCTCGGTGCATTGATTTCACATAGCGACGTCGTAGCGTTTACTTTTCCAAACTCAGAAATAAAAACACCGCAGCAGTGGCGGTATCTCGAATATGTAGCCTTACCTTTTGGTAGTGTCTGAGGCGTTGTGAGCGCGACGTTGACGCGCCGCCGGCGAGTCTGTGGCTACTCGGTGTTGTATGGCTAAGTGTCAATACGCAAGTAAAGTAGTTCGATCGGAGTAACAACGTTAATAATAATAGCAACAATGTCGCTGTGGCTTGGTTATATGCACGGCACATTACATGTAAATGGAGACTTGTTGCCGCTTTTTGGAGGCTTTTTCAGACAACTTTATACTTGTAGGATGGATAAGTAAGTTCCATACGTGCAGTGATGAGCTTACTCTTTTTATTTGTTTTAAGATCTTGAAAACGCACAGAAAAGAAAAAGACATATGTGTTCATGTCTCACATAAGGATTTTGGATGACGGGCAAAATTCCCAAAAAAAGTGCACTTTTTCTTTAGGTTTGGAGGAAATAAATTTGAGGCTAACTGGTTAGCTCGCTAGCTCACTCGCTAGCCTCGAGTCCCTGCATTTTAAGAGTTGAGCAATGTGTTGTAAACAAAGAATAACAGGAGTGTAAAAGTGACTATAGAGTGTTATTTCATGTCTGTGGGGCTCTAATAATGTTAAAAACCTGTATTTAGAAGGTCATAAACAGGTTTTCTATGCTCTAACTATGAAAATATTCAATTTATTAAAGGTTTTTTTCAACATACTTAAGTATGTTTTATATTGTTTGTAATTATGTTCTATGTTGTTGTTTTTTGTTTTTTTAAAAGCAAAGGTTAAATTCGTAAAAGTTACATTTTTGTACATGGCAGGCGCCATTTTTATCTTGCGTTTCCCAAGTGACGTCGGCGAAAGCGCAGCTCTCAGCTCCTAAACAAACCCTTCTAGAGGCAGCTCGCCCACTTCGTTCGGTATATTTTTCATCAAAATAGTACGCATGCCAAAACGCTGGCTGTTGACAGTGTCTGTGTGATACTGTAATTTGTTTTCTTTTCCAAAAGACAAAAGGTTAAAGACGACAGTGCATGAAGCAAGTCAGACAAGGGACAAATGCACCACGGCCTCACATTCATTTCACTGAAGACTGCTATGAAGCATTTGGCTTGGAAGTACGCTAAATGCATTTTGAATGCTAGGATGCTATTCCTGATGCTATGCTACACAGGACAAACGATGGAGGACGGCGTCAAGTTGCCACAGAACAAAGTAAGTCATGTCTTATTTACATATCGTATTGTTAACACGATGGCACCATAGCGACAAGCATTCAAAGCGTTATACATCTTATAAAACATACATTCACAGCAATATGTTGATGGTGGGGCCACAGAATACACAATAAAAAGGCTTCAAAGAGCCCTTCACGCTCATTAAGAAGCCGATTTAAAACAATAATTGAAGGATAAGCAACTCCAAGGTAATTTACACTTACCATTTTGTGTTTGAAGCCGAGCAACCTTCATCTCCATGTCTTTGTCATCAGACATATAACCGTCGTTGGTGGTTCCAATAACTACGGCTTCATTCTTCCTACTCGAAAACTAATGACACATTGCTCAAACCTTGGCTATAATGACTGTAAACATCTTCTGTGTCGTCCATCCTCTCATGTTTGTTTACGCTGCCGAAGATGAGAGCTGCGCCTTCGCTGACCTCACTTCCAGAAACGCCCTTTTTTGCAGCGGTCAGTCAAAATCTGTCCCGCCATGTACTGTAAATGACTTTACGTCTTTATGCTTCACTGGTAACATTTTTTGTCAAGCGTTGCGATTTTGCACTTTGTTTGTCGGCCCTTGAACGCACCGTAGTGGCTGTGAGACGCAAAAGTCAAACTTTCCATGTGTTGGTTATCATTCATTCGTGGTGTGTACATATACGTTTTCTACTTTGAAATTAACGTCAACGTCAAGCTAGCGAGCGAGCTGTGTGTCAAAAATAAACGTAACCCTTTAAGCGCCAAAGTCGCAAAATCGCGACAAGCAACGTTGCTGAATTTAACAAGCCATTTCTGCAAATACGGTGCCTCATGTAGTTAATACTTTACACCAGAAGATGGGGGACATCTCTAACTTCAATCTGAGCAACATTTGTGGGCGTTTCCATGCAAAGTTTATACGTTTATAGAATTTGAAGCATCTTGTGCGCATCTGCTCGCCATGACAGTCCACACGCAGACGCTTTGCTAAAGCGTGTTCGTGTGGTGGGCTGTCAAAACAACGCTAATGGTGAAGGGGGGAGCGGGAATGTAAAAAAATAGCGGCATACACGGTACTATCCACAAAGACTCCTCGGTGAAAAATACACTACTGATAAAGAGATAGATACGATGTGAGAATACAATGAATGCATGAATAATAATATTCAATAGATAGATAGACACTTTATATCTATCTATGCAATAATAGCAGTATGAATAGCTGTCCAGGCAGCAGTGTGTTCAAGATCCCGCTGTAAATCACAGTAATGACGGCTGGGTTTGCTTGAGAGACGGGGAAGAGTATCACAAGGGGATCAGACATGTTGATGGAGACAGGGATCGAACAAATTCTGAGCCTGGTGACGTAATAATATGCAAATTAAATGAGTACATTTACTCCCATCACAAACTTTGGGTCATACTGGTGATTTTTCCCATTTACAGTCGGCCCTTATTTCTAACCATTTTCAAGCTACTATTTTGAAATAGTAATGTCAAAACTCTGGCGCCTAAAGGGTTACATTTTATGGGCACATGAATTATTCCGGGATCTCCGCCACTCGCTGGTCATCCCCGAACGTAACCCCCCGCAAAAAGCACGGATCTACAGTAGTTCCCCTTTTGTCAGAAAAATGTAACATCAAAATTGTTGTGCATCACTTTAAGTGTCTGTAGCAGAAACCCAGAAAGAAAGACACGTAACACTTTGTAAAAATGCTTCTGCATCAGCGACTGTACCTTGACTCGAGCCAGGTCGTGAGGGTTGAGCACAGATCCCTGGTAGAACTCGACTTGTGTAAAATGGCGTTTGAACAAGGCTTCCAGCTCAAGATTAGGGGAAATACTAGCGCACACACACAGACAATGTGAATAAACAATTGCATACTTTTCATATGGGCTGACTTTTAGCATACAAGCTGGGTGTGGGGGGGGGAAATACAGGAACTTACTTATGGAGAAAAACAATTTCTACATTGACATCATCCCTGTCCTTGTGTAGGAAGTCTTTGAGGAAGTTGGAGACACTTTCGAGGGTAATATGACCACAGACCACAATATGCCTGAAAGGGGTGGGAGGGGGGAGAAATCATCTTGAGTGGGCAACATAAATCATTGCAGACACTGGCATGTCTCCCAAACATCATCAGCCCAAACCAAAGCACAAAAAAAGCCAAGAAATGTCATTTGAAAGCAAACACATAATTGAATTAAATCCTTCTTGCCATGAAAGTGAATATTTTCCCCCTTGTCATGAAAAGTGGTTACATTCTGCAGGACGAGCGCAATCAAACACTCAACTGTGAGCCACTTAAGAAAATCTACGTTATAATCAGCGGTCGGCCCCCCTCACCAAATATAAAAGTCGGCCCCTCGGCCAAACCACCCCCGTGTGAGCTGGATGCATGTTGACAAAGACGTGCACATCAGTATGATCCCGCTTAAAAAAAAACCTTCAAAGCCATTCCGAGACTTGACAGGAACTCTAAA
Organism: Dunckerocampus dactyliophorus; assembly: GCF_027744805.1. NCBI lineage: Eukaryota > Metazoa > Chordata > Actinopteri > Syngnathiformes > Syngnathidae > Dunckerocampus > Dunckerocampus dactyliophorus. Next base: position 27,070,967 of record NC_072832.1, on the reverse strand, counting down.
CAGGAGCGTTTGACAAGTCTTTGGCAAGAGGCCGCGGTGCGTGGCGGCCGAGGGGTTCTGGCAGGCGGTGATTGCAGCAGCGAGGAAAGCGGGACGTTATACGGGAGCGACGCTTGAGCAGACATCCGCGTTTGGACGCATGTGCTGTTCAGAGGTCAGCCGTACGGCCCAACAACTGCAACTTTGATGAAAGGGTGCACTAAACCGTTTTGTTTGCGTCACCCATGGAGCAAAAGATAGAAAGTTATGCATTTAGCATTTTTTTGTGCATTTGGCTAAGCTGGAAAATACACCGTGCGATTTTAAAAGTATTAAAATCCACCTCACAACCTTCAAGTTGATTGCCTGCAACCCGAAGTCAAAGCTGACGAATGAAATGCCACCACCAGAACACAAACCTTACATTCCCATCGTTTTGTATTTTTACCACGATATTGAGTTGTGACTGTTTCGGAAGACCTTTCACCAGGAAAAGATGCATCCTGCTGTTTCGACCTGTGAACACACACACAGTTCCTAATAGGGATGCTCCCATCGATCGGCATAAAAAAAAAACGGCATATGCCGATAAATGCCTTTCAAAGCCGATCGCAAAAAACGATCCGCCTAGCTTCTAATCTTCAAACTCCAAGTGTGACTTTTTACCACCGTTACATTTTGTTTCTAAAACAAGCAATGTGGTTAGTTCAGAGCTGCTGTTGTCCCACGGGAAAGTGGATATCACGTCCACGGGGTACGTACTACTAGCGAGTACCATTAGAAACAAATCAGGGGTTCTTATGACTTCAAACGGGCTTAAAGCGGCCCATGTATGCCCAGCTTTGGTTAGCAGAATTACAAAAAAAAACTCCTGAACCAAGTGTGGACTGAGACATTTTCACCAATGACCATTTTCTTGCACTCTTTACCCTCGGGACCAATTTGCTCCAACTGACTCCCATACAACCACACTGTAATCCTGACATATTAGAGTGCTTTTAAATTCAGAAGAACCATTTTTGGGACCTAAGGGTAAGACGTTTTTTGAATAAACTGCAAAATGATCATTATATTTTTCCATTTTCAACTTTTTCCCTGTCAGGGGTCGCCACAGCGGGTCAATTTCATGAATGGTTTTGACTTTGTTTTAATGCGGGACATCCTTCCTGACAGAAGCGTGCACCATTATAGCGCCAAAAAATGAATAACGCATCAGAATCAATGTGGTCATCAATTACTGGTCAAGTCAAGGTTGTAATGACCCCAAATATTCAACTTTAGACTTCATTTGGAGAAAATGTTGCGTATTTTGGGTTTTTCCCACCCACATGATCTTGACAGTGTACGGCCACTTAAATCCCCAACTGAGTACATGCTGAGGAATTTTCACCAATCACCACTGGAGTACCTTTTGCGTAAATGTAACCATATGTGTACACTCTTTCCCCTCGAGACCGATTAGGTCCCATTAATCACATTTTGACATCCGCGTATCAGCACACAGCTTAGAAGCTGACAAACATTTCAGACATCAGCATTCCAAAATGATTTGGCTGCGTTTGCCTGTTCAGTCATCGCTTGAACTCTTCAGTTCCATTTTGAAAGCAATCACCGCCAACAGCGGATCCAAACCTCCCGTCTTACATTGACACAGATTAGCGCCGACGCTTGGCAGACATGCTAATTAGCCAATGGACATGCGTAACAATATCTCATAATGACGACAACCTCATCCGCCACTTAGCAGGACATGCAAGGAGACAATTGAGACGTTGTACGTTTTGGGATCTGGCAGGGAACACCTCGGCGCTCGGGATTTTGGGGGGGATAAAGTTACTCTCTCCTTAAACGAAAGCGTTTGGCGTTCATTAAGACGATAGATTTGTCATGACAGGTCTTTTTAAAGTCATTGTCAGGCTCTCATACAGCAGGACCACACTTATTAAGCGTTAATAGTTGACGTCTACCATCGTGTAGAGTGAAATCCGACCGGCTTTCAAGTAAATTGAAGTTGATGTCGGTGGAGGGTTTACGTAATCCTGTGGAAGAGGTTGCAGTCGTGCATGATGGTCTTCACAGACGTGCCTTTAAAGAATCCAACAGGCAGTGCTTTGAAAGTGCTTTGTTTGGCCATCTACTGCACTATTTTTCCGAAACAAACCATTTCAGTAAAAACATTACAAGTGATATGCAAATCCCAATCACCTCATGAAGGACAACAACAAAACCCCATCCCCATACACACAGTGTACATCTAGCATTATCCATACAGTCACCTTGAAAGCAAGCAGGGGGAACAAGAAAGCATGCAGTCCAAACATGCAAATGGGGGGAAACATCCCAGGGTGTCGTTTGGCGTGAAAATGAAACCAGGAAAGCTCAAACCTCAGCAACAGACACAAACAAATATAAGTTCACTACTGCTCTAATCCTTACAGCAGTTTAAACATCGGAACCAGATCATGAACGCATGTCGTCTCAAATAGTGGCCAGGTGACTGCGTTATATGCATTTTGATGTTTTACAATGAATTTCCTACAAAGATATCATGATACTTCATGAGGGAGTTCCAATATGATGTATTTTACAATTGACACCATACACTAATCCATCACCACTTAGCAGCTTCACTTGTTCTAAAATATATTCCTAAATGTGGTTGAATAATCCCTATCATTAGCAAAACTATTTATTACTTTTATGTAATCATTTAACAGTTGCTTATAATTATGAATTAAATCATGATAGTAACAATTATAATAACTTCACCCATTTGATTAAGACTATTAAAAACTATTCTTACTTCAACAAAATTGAAATATTTTTGGCCTAAATTTAGCACAAAAAATGCAGAAAAATACAAACAAGGCATTCAGAAGAGGTTGTGATGATATGTAGTATTCTAGACTAGTCACTAGGTGTCAGTAATGTTACATTGATGAGACAATAGCCACTGCACGGAATAAAAGGAACAAGGAACTCCCCCAATGCTAACATGTGTGAGTCTATGTTATATCTTGTTTATGTCTTATTGTCTCTTATTATGTGTACTATAGTGGGTAATAGGAGTTTAAAGGTGACTATAGTGGTGTTATTTCTTGTTTAGAGGGTTCTAATCATGTTAAAATCGTATTTAGAAGGTCGTAATCAGGTTTACTACAAAAATATTCCATGATATTTGATTAGGACAAATCAGCAGGTACACTTGGTCAAAACCTAATTTGTTCCAGTCCGTCTTCCCTCCAGGTGTGCACAAACTACACTTACATCTAAATGTTTAGAAAAGTAGATTGGTTATCGGTATCATATCGGCCTTGAGAAGCAAAAAGTTATGGGTGTCGGTTTGAAAAAGAGATATCGTGCAACAATTTTCTATGTCTTTATTTCTATGAAAGAATTCTGTGAATACAAATCCCATCAATCCTGCTGCCGTGTCCTGTACGCAGGTGGCGTGTGTTGTGGCAAGGATGTCTTTTGCGACACATGGTCACGGTACAGGTCATTACTGCCACCTAGTGGTAACTGTTTTGGGTGCTGCATTTAATCATGAAAGTGGACAGTTTTAAAAAGTCCCGAGCGATGTCAATTCGTTTTTGTTGGTTTTAATAAAAATGAATTCTGTGGATGTACGTCGGCGTTTACGCAAGGTTGGACTTTGAGTGCCAACGTCTCCAAGTGAAGTGGGGTCTAATGGAAAACATAATGGAAAACACACAGCCTCCCCGCGAGCGGCGGCGCCGACTGAACGCAACGCTCGTCATTGTTTTATCAACAAAGCGTACACAAGCCGAGCGCTGCCGCGTACGCTCCGCTGCAGGGAGCATGAAAGAGACGCTCACTCAAGAACTTCCTCGAGGAGTTGACGGCGTCCTCGGTGACCTCACTGCTTGCTGTGCAATCAGTCATACGCTCGGAATCTCTTCATCTTCTTTTGTTTTGTTTTCGCTGATAAACTTTGTGATGTAAAGCCCAAACACGTACAGTGCACGTCGAAATGATTACGCAGACAGCGCCAGCGCCGTGCTTTGTTTTGGGCGGAGATGCTGTGATGGTTGCCACATGTTTCAACGGAATGAAAGAGGAAAAAAAAAACGCTGCAGAAAAGAGAAAATAAAGCGCGTGGGCGAAAGGATCCTCGGCTTCTCTCAGCACTTATTTGAGAGTCGGGGCGGAGGCTGCCGAGCCAAACATAACATTTCATCAATCTTATTCCACTGACAGGAAAATACCGTTTAACAAAGACTTTTCTTTCTCGCCCTTTTCTACATCTGACTTCCTGAATTATTTCCCAATCGCACAGGTTGGCTGGAAACAGACTGGAAGACAGAGTTAGCAAGCAGACAGAAAATAAGAAACCAATGAAGCTCTGTGCCGAATACCAAGCGGACATTTTCTACTCCTAATATTACGACTTTATTCACATAATATTACAACTAACCTCATTTTACAAAATGTGCAACTTTATTTTGTTTTTTTTCTTGTACTATTCCAATTTAAAAAATATATCATTTTAAAAAAATGTATATTTCGACTTTATGCTACTAAAATGATGTTACTTTACCTCATAACACTGCAATGTTACTTTATCTCGTTAGATTACAACATTTTTCTCTTCATATTATGACTTCATTCACATCGTTTTGCAAAAATTCCAACTTTATTTTGATTAAAAAAATATGTGTTTTCTCATTAATACGTTAACTTTATGCAACTAAAAGGACATTTTCTCATAAATATTACAAGTGTATTCATGTAAAATTACAACTTCTGTCTCTTCATGTTATGACTTTATTCCAATAATATTAGGGCTTTTTCCCAAACCGAATTTTCCAAAATGTACAACTTTATTTTGTTTTGTTTGTTTCTCAGAATATTACGACTTAAAAAAAATAACATTTAAAAAAAATGATTTTAACTTGATGCGACTTAAATGATGTTACTTTTCGTATTTTCATAAAATTACGACAAATTTTCCAAAAATTCCAACTTCATTTTGTTTGAAATATTATGTATTCTTTATTTGATATTTCAACTCTATGCTACTAAAATGATGGTATTTTTCCTCCTAATATTATGTTACTTTCATAAAATTACAACTTTCTCTCATGAGATTACAACTTTTTTCTCTTAAAATTATGACTTTATTACAATAATTTTATAACTTTTTCCGCAACCTAATTTTGCAACAATTCCGACTTTATTTTGTTTTAAAAAGTATGTAGTTTTTTCTTTAATGTTTCAACTTTATGCTAGTACAATGAATTATTTTTCTCACAAATATTCCAAGTTTATTCTTGAAAATTGCAACTTTTTTCTCATTGGAATACAACTTTTTATCCTCTTTATTCTTGCAAAAATTACAGCAGGTTTTTTTCATTGCTGCTGTTTTTTAAATTAAATTTTCCAATTATTTCATCTATTTCAACTTAAAGTCAAAATATTGAGAAAAAAGTTGCATTTTACGAGAATAACGTCATACATTACGAGTAAAAATAATGTCACTTTAGTAGCATGAAGTTGAAACAGTAAAGAAAAAAAGACATCATTTTTAAAAACAAGTTGGAATATGAAAAACAAACAAAGCAAATGAATAAACTTGTCATTTTTAAAACAAAATCTTTTTTTAATCATAAAGCAAAAATATGATGGTAAAAAAAAATAACAGAAATGGCAAAAAAACAGCTTTAGTTTTTACCCCAAGCTAATTTTCCACCAAGTTTGAGCGACAAGGGGGAGGAAAAGAACACGGTACAACGAGCATCGCTGGTTGTTGGCAGGATGAGCGCCGTGAGGGAGAACCTCCGGCAGACACACACGGAGAGAGAGAGAGAGAGAGAGAGAGAGAGAGAGAGAGAGAGAGAGAGAGAGAGAGAGAGAGAGAGAGAGAGGGACCGGGCAAGCAAGCAAGGCAAAGCAAGCCAAAAACAAAGCAGATCGTCCAAAGGGAGCGAGGCGAACCAGCATTCAGGGTGTGGGAGCGGACTGAAGATCAGGGCCAGAGTGGTGTCAAGCTTTGATGATGAAGATGGCTTCTTGGTGCCTAAGCATGCCACACATGACGCATCTCAACATCAAACAGCCAAGCCCACAACAAAAACACGCAAGCAAAATGACACCCAAAAGAGAGGAAATGTATCTTAGATTGACGGCGCTTCAGCAGAGCATCTTTATTTTATTCTTATTAAAAATGGCAGGGGTTTTAGTGACTCTCATTCATCCCTCGAGCGTACACACAGCTGGACGTGAAGGCAAGCTTCCATCCAAACATTACGCAGCATCGTCACCACACTTGTACCGCTGCAGTAATCCCTCGCCACTTCACCGCTTCACTCCATCACGCTTTTGAAAAACATATGCGCGTCCATCAATCAGCGCTGCTTCCTGGTGGAGTACAGCCGGTTGTTAGTAAAACGAATACGGAAATTTAAGCAAATTTTGCTTCCAAATTTTGGCCTGCATGAAGCATTTTCAAGCATAAAAGTGGCTAAATGAAGTAAAATACAAACATAAGACCCATTCAAACATGATATGTAGTATTCCAGATTGGTCACTAGATGTCATTGATGAGACAATAGCCACTGCAGGAAGTACTGTACACAACAGGAAGTTAAAAAAAAAACAAGATACTGTCCCAATTAATATATATTTCTTTTTTTCTCTTATTGTGTCTACTATATTGGCTAATAGGAGTGTAAAGGTGACTATAGGGGTGTTATTTCATGTCTAGAGGGCTTTAACAATGTTAAAAAGTGTATTTAGATGGTTGTAAACAGTTTTTTTCTGTCTTATATGTCTAAATCTTTATTATGTCTACTATATTGGGTAATAGGAATGTAAAGATAACTACAGGGGTGTTATTTTATTTCTAGAGGGCTCTAATAATGTTAAAAACCATATTTAGAAGGTGGTAAACAAGTTTTCTATGCTCCAACTACAAAAATGTATATTTAAGGAATCCTACTTTGCGGAAATTCACTTATCACAGTGGGGTCTGGAAGTGATTAACTGTGGTAACGAGGGATTACTGTAGTCATGACAGCGTTATACTCCAGTGGAACCCGTTCATGTCGACCGCCCGACTCACATCGACGTAAGCGGTTTCTTCCTCCATTTGTGCGTATTTTGATTTCAGTTCGTGTTTTCATGTGATATTTTATTCTTGCCTAACGGAGCTGCTGCTGTAATTTTGGTGACAATGACAATGAAGCTTTCATACATGTTGCAAAATCTTCCTTCCGATGGCTGACAAAATAAATAAATGGGTTCATTTTCAAGCTTATTTTGCACTGAACAGGAAGTCACCGTGTGCACTTTTTTAATGCTGTGTAACTAGACACTAGTTATTAGTGATGTGCGAAACCACAGATTTTGTTTCCAATTCGATACTGAGTGAATTTCAGTATGGTATCGGCGATACCGATCCGATACTGATGTGTATTTCAGATCATAGCGTAGAGAATACAAAACATTTTATTTATTTATTCATCAGATAAATTATTAATTTCAATTCATTATTAGTCTAAATAAATTAATAAATTCCTAATAATAATAATAATAATAATAATAATAATAATAATAATAATAATAATAATTTTAAAACGTGAAATATATTGAGGTAGCGGGGTGAGTTGCAATGCAATATATAAAATGTGTTTAAACAATAAAAAAAGAAAAAGAAGTAAAATAATAAAACCATTAAAATAAATGATTCATTATTAACTCATTCAATACCAAAGATGTATTTCAACACTCTCATTTATGGGAGAGAGGAAAAAAGAGGTGCAGTTTTAAGCCATAAAAACGGCCACAAGGTGGCAGACGTGCATTTGACAAGCGCTCGGCATGGATGTGTTACAGCAAGGAGGAAGTGAGAGAGCATGTAGTGTGCAGAAGGTTACGCATTGTAGGGAAATTTTAACGCATGCACACGCACACATGCACGCGTGCACACACACAGTTTAGCTCCAAATGTGAAAAGTGTAAATGTTGGTGTTATATTTGTAAATAAATCGTTATTTTGATGTCAAACGAGCCTTTTTTGTGTTGTTTAGATATTTGAGATGTCACAAAAGCAAAAAATATTTGTCTTAAAGTGAAAGTTATGCTTGAAATGTATCTTTTCACAAAAATCTGGTTTTCTCCCTTTTTTTTCTCCCCTTGTTTATACTAATAGAACACAATATTCTGTGTACCTTGAAAAATCAGTCAAAATGGTCTAAAATGGCCGGTGCTGAAGGGGTTGTCTTTTGAAAAATGTCTGGGATTGAATGAGTTAAGAACTACTAGAAGAATGAAAACTTTATTCACAATTCCCAGGTGGCGCCGTTTACGGCCGGTCGTCCTTTCAACAGACAAACATTACCTGAAATGACCGAAGTATCAAAAGTATCGATGCTGTGATTTGAGGATCGATTTGAGAGCATGCAGAGCTGGTATCGGAAGTATGGACATTTAAGTATCGATCCCGACATGGTCGTGGTAATGGATTCATTTCCTTAGAACATGCATCCAAGTTACTTTGGAATACATCACATGTTACAACTGGCAGTTCCCCATGTCCAAAAAGGAGTAAGAAGAAGCAAAAGCATATTTAATCCTACCTTTCACATCAATGTGTTCACTTCCTGTATTTTAAATGTACTCTTTGCCAATTTTAAATAAACAGGAAAATGATAAGGCTGTACGGCAAGGTGGTAAAATCAGAGTCAAGGTTTGTAGTCACAGTAAATAAATGATATAATAAATAATAATAAGTATAGAGTACTAATAACTTCTTCCTTATACTTTGCAAACATCAACTGCTTGTTCTGTTTCTTGAATTGGCTCATTTTAGCGCACGGTTTGAGTTCTTTACTCAAGCCTGTCCATAACTGGATTCAAGTGCTTTAAGTTTCATTTCACACCACTAGCGGTCATGTTGCTGTTTTGCTGCTTAGCGCCAACGGTGACGCGACATAAACGGACCCGTTCTTCGCAGAAATGACATTTTTGGGTCTCACGTTTTATGTCGACAAAAGCGGTGGAGCGTGTGTGTCGACACAAGCCAGCGCGTAAGAAAAGGACGGTGGAGCAGGACTCCACGAGTGGGTGGAGGTAGGCGGGCTGTGGACTTAAGCGGGTTCCACTGTACAAATCCAAATGAAATGAGGTGAGATAGAACGTTTCAAGGGCAAAGAAAGAAAAGCACAACACGTAAATCACAGATATGACAGGAAGGAGAAGTAGGGCCACACTGCAAACACTAAATGTTTTCATGTTACCACTTCCGTAAATTCCAGTGTGTAAGCCGCTGCTTTCTTCTTAAACTTTGAACCTTGCGGCTTATACAGCGGTGACGCTACTCTATGGCTAAATTCTAATCTCATGCCATCTCCTTTACTTCAGAACTACTGCTGATTGTTTAAATACTGTGCTGCTCGCTAGTCAGTGAGGAAACGGTAGCTTTTTCTTTGGCAGGAGCCAATCACGAGCTATCAGTGCACTCACAACAAGCTTGTCAACCCCAAATCGCTGGTCATTATATATAACAGTATAACAACACAACGGCCTGACTTACTGAGAGCAACACTAAATCTATCACACAGCAACTTAACACTCCAAAGGTATACCTCACAAATGAAAAAAACATGTTAAAGCATTGCGTCTGAGCAACGCATTCATTGGGACGCTGCAATGCTGTCAGCCTCCCTGTGGGCTCGATGCTCCACGCTCCCATGGCTCCCTCTAGTGGGCCATCCATCCCTCTACATGTATGTTGCTTGTCCTCCAATTAACTGCTTTTCTGGCAGTAATGAATTATGGGGAGATGTTACAATAGCTGCAGTTTGTTATTTTGACCTCGTATTGGTACATGTTTTGAGTGCTAAGTCGCTGTGTGATGAGTTTAGTGTCGTTTGTAAGGTGACACCGTGAGTTAGACTGTTATATTGAGCAATGACCTCCTGCAATTTCCAATGGGTTGACAAGCTCGCCGTGAGTTTTTTCCTAGCTTATGGTCCTCACAGACTCATGCTCGTCACAATATGTCGTTTTATGAAGTGGACACGTGCGGCTTATATGTCAGAATTTACAATATTGTTTTTTCTCGCAATTTGCAGCTTTTCAACTTTTTTTCTCCTTGTAATTTCTATTTTTGTACGTTTTTTATTTTTGTCTTTCTTTGCGCAACTCTAACTTTGTTCTTGTAATATGTATTAGTATTTATTCTCATGGAAATGTGCATTCGTTTTTTTTCTGGTAAAAGTACCCTACCTTTTCCCCAAGGTCACCTGGGATAGGCTCTGGCATACCCCACAACTCTAGTGCCTCACAAGCAGCACAGAAAATGAATGAATGAATTGAATTAAATCATTTAAATATTTTTTATTGAAATTATATGTATTTATTGTATTTAATTGGTTTATCTTTTTACTCAATTATCTTAGAAATATTAAATGTTTATTTATTTTATTTTATACATATTTATTTTGGCAAAGTAAATTCATTTAAGTTGTTATTTTCTTCAAAAAGCACATATGTTCCTCTACCATCTGTACAACTATTTTTTTTAGCAATTTTCTCTGTTCGTGGTGGCCCTAATATTCCTTCGAAAAGCGTAGAAGCTCAGAGTGAGAAAGCGAGATGAAGAAGAAGAGGGTGGCGGACATCAAAATGAACATGTGAGTGCAAATGGCCGAGGTCTCCAGTCACGCAGTGTGACTTCACGTTATTAACATTATTTTCAACCCGCCCCCCTCCACCCCCCAGTGTCTATCAGACGTCGGGCGGGAGAGGGAGGTCTGGAGTCACACAACCACACCTTGTCTGCAATTCCAACTTACTTTCGGCCTCGTGTTGAGTTATAACTCCCTCCGTATTTCTTCCGATTAAGGATGAGAGCAGCAATTTCTGGCACGTAGCGAGCAAACATGGCCTACATGCATGGAACAGAAAACAAAAAACAGAAAAAAAGGCATGCAGAGAGGGTTCTACCGCACACAGAACAACAGCAGAACCGTCTGGAATACTTACTTTCTTCCATTAACCGCACTATAGGAACCACCGTATTTCTTGCGGTTTCCTATTAACTCTATGATTTCAGGGACGTAGCTGGCAAACATGGCCTAAGGAGAAGATAGGAGACAGAAGCAGAGGCTAAAAAAGGAGACTACAGAGCGGCTGGTGAGGAGCGTGAACCCAGATTCCTCCAGTATCTCTCGATACAGACTTGTGTTTATCACTCAAGTTTTGTGGTCAATTAGATCACAGCAGGCTTACGTTGATTCTGTGATCGCACCAAAGCAGACTTTTAATAGTAACAACCTATGTGCCATGTTTTGTCCAACAAACACAGACCATCGGGCAGGTTGATTTGAATAGACCCTCCTGATGCCCCGCAGCTGCAAAACACATTGACACTCATTTGCTGTGCTGGGACAATGAGCTGAATGCGTTTTGAGGGCAACGTTGTTCCCTTGCCGCCGACGCTTCTCGTTTGCCTGGAAAGTTCCATGGCTGGGATGCGACCCCTGGCTTGAGAACATCCCGGCCAGCCTGGAGTCATTATTACAGGCCGGCCGTGCCGGTGACAGAAAGCAGCTTAAGGTACGAGCCTTAAGGGGGGAAAATAAGACGCAAGCTATCACCGTGGTCACGCCACGGGACACGTTCACGCAGCTGCAGGTCGTCATTGTGCTGTCTAAATACGCGACTAAACGTTGGGCCAATACGTCTTGTTTTTAACAACAGAGGACACTGCTGACGATACACTACGTATAAAGTATAAACATGTCGCCCATGGATGGATTTCGTAAAGTATCAAAAGCTAAAGGGTCTATAATATCAATAACAAAAAATAATTACACAGTTTTCATGTTTTTGCTTCCATCAGCACATCCGCAGCGAGTAAAAAAACACCCGGGGTAAATCAAAACAACATCTGACACATAATGTGCCACTAACGATGGTCTCAGTGTGCGCCATTAAAAGTCAGCATCAACTGAGCACACCTGCACGCATCTCACCGAATAAACCAGCCAGCGCGAAAATGAAAACGCCCGGGGGCGATCAAAACAACATTGGTCGTACAGGCAATCCGATGAGGGATAAATATGGTATCGCAGCCCTAATACGGTAATCTAGGGCGTATACGCAAGAAACACACCCATGGTGAATAAAAATCCACCCGCGGTAAATCAAGACAAGCGTAGACCAGCATTAAATACATTAGATTAGAAGTCAACGTGAGGAGGATGTCATCGGAATGCGCCACTCTATGACGTATGCACACACCCACGGTAAATCAACACAACGCTGACCGTTAAACGGGGCTTAATGTTGAACATTAGATGAGCAATGTCATCGTTATACGCGGATCGATGAATATACGGAAGTTTAACCCAACAACACACCCGTGGTGTATAAAAACAGCATCCGTACTAAATCAAAAAAGCAAATGTACACCACAAAATATGGTAGAATAGAGGTCTGTATGCGCAATGTGTCAGTGTACATGTAAACACACGCATATCTACTCAAATAAAACACCCATGGCATACAAAAAAACACCTGCGGTAAATCAAAAACAACAGCTTCAGCATAAACCTTTAAATATGATAGATAAGACGTCAATATGCACACTGTGCCGTACTAATATGCAGAGTTGTGAATATACACGCGGCCATCTACTCAAAACAAAACATCAAATAAACGCGGTACATCAGAAACAATAGCTAACGCATAAATCATTAAATAGGAGAGATTAGACGTCAATATGCACAATGTGCCATCACAAAATGCATTTTTGTGAATATACTCATGCACATCTACTCAAACAGAACACCCATTGTAATAAAAAAACACCCGAAGTAAATCAAAAACAACAGCTAAAGCATAAAACATGAAATATGGTAGATTAGATGTCAATGTGCGCCATGTGCCATGGTAATTTGCAGATTTGTGAATATGCACGCGCACATCTACTCAAAACAAAACACCCGCAGCAAATCAAAAAACACCCGCGGTAAATCAGAAACAATAGCTAACGCATAAATCATTAAATATGAGAGATTAGACGTCAGCATGCGCCATGAGCCATTGTAATATGCAGATTTGTGAATATGCACGTGCACATCTACTCAAACAGAACACCCTTGGTAAATAAAAAAACACCCATGGAAAATATACAAACAATAACATAAAGCATTAAAGACGGTGGATGAGACGTCAATAAGGCTAAGGTTATAAGGTTGGAAGACTGTTGTTGCCGTGGTAACAGTCAGGCCGGCCTAAGCCTCATCTTCCTGCCCCCTGTGTTTGTTGGAATTGTGGGAAGGGACACAAGAGGGGAGGGTGTCCTGAAACCGCTTTTTAAGAGAATATTAACAATATCATCATACAATATTTGTCTTTTTTCCAGCACCAGGAGAGAGACAACAGGGAAGAGAAATGACAAAAGACAAGTGAGAAACAAGAGGCTGGACAGGAGGACAGGACCACACGCTGACAAAGATATCCTGATACTGACATTTAGCATTTCTGCAGCACTGTATCATCTACTTTCTGTCATATATTCATAACAATGCAGGATATTAAAGGGCCAGACAGGTTGCGGGTAAGAGACAGAGACAGGGGTCATAAAAGGGGAACAAGGGAGGAAGAAAAATCTGATTTTACCAAACCACCGAGGATGAAGAAGACCATGAAGAGGCGGCCCAAGGTGGTTTTTGCATAGACATCCCCATAGCCCACTGTGGACATGGTCACCATCAATAAGTAGACACATTCCCAATAGGAAAGCGACTGGGAGTTTTGGAAGTTTTCCCAAGGATCCCCTGAGTTTTCCACCTTGGATGAAAGCAGAAGAGAAGGCGGGACATTTGTCAACATATTCTATGTCCAACAGGCTTTCATCTTCCACTGGGACGTGGCGCTTTCCGTGAGCTTAGACTAACATCTAGTGGTACAAACTGGTTACTTCTACTCTATAAACACTACAGTAGACCGGAAATGTACTGCAGTACTGCAAACAACTACTGTGGTCTTTCTCACTGGGTGGAAAGAATGTTTCTAATTCAACATATACCCTCATTTATAAGTAATAATAATCCTTATTATTGATCTACCTTATAAAAGCTTCATCTGCTACGGAGCTTTAGAAGAAGGAACAATATCATGTTTCAGGGGGTGAAATGTGCAACGTATACGTAGCATCGAAATATACTACAATGGAACAAATATCAAGCAGACTTTTAAAAACACTCAAGTGGACATTCAAGCCTGAAATATAACCTGAAATAACTTCAACCTATTTATTAAGTTTGGGAGCAATTTATTTATTTTGATATCATTTATTACTTATTCTATTTTATTCTGTTGTTATTTATTTATTTTCTTACATTATTGAGTATTTATTGACATATTTATTACATACTCATTTTTTATGTCATTGATCACAGATGTATTTATTGATTGAATGTCATGTTTTTTCAAATGTATTTATTTAATGATACTTGCATGTATTTATTTCATACAGATTTATCTTTTTTTTTTCATTTAATTCCTTTTAAAAAAGAAACCATTTAATGGCCATTTACTTAATTACAGCCCAAAAAAAGAACCATGCAAAGTGACATGGAATCGATTTACATTGCAGTTCAATAAGTCAGATCATGAAAGAAAGACGCTGGTCATAATACAAAGATGCAAAACGAAATGACGTCAGATTTTGAAAGCATATTTCACATTTGAATGATTATTTCATGAGTTCGCGGCATGTTTACTTATTTCATGACGACGCGGCCCACTGAAAGGTACGACGGAGTGTTGGGGCCACACTGAAGAGAGAAATCTGAGAGTTGGAGAAAAAAAAGAGAATAAAAGTTGCACATTTACGGAAAAAAAGTTGCAAATTTACGACTTGATTTATGTCTTTATTCTCGTAACTTTACGGCTTAATTCTTAACATAACTTTTTTTCTTGAAAATTTTCAACGGTTTTCCTATATAATAATGATAATAATGAGAAAAACGTTGTTCATTTACAAGAAAAAAAGTTGTAATATTACAACTTTATTCTCCTAAATTTACGACTTTTTTACAACTTTTTCCATGACGACGCGGCACACTGAAAGGTACGACGGAGTACCGTGGCCACATTGAAGAGAAAAATCTGAGATTTGGAGGGAAAAAAAAAGAGAATAAAAGTTGTACATTTCAGTCATAAATTTGTGACTTTATTTACGTCTTTATTATCATAAATTTACATCTTATACCATCCATCCATTTTCTAAGCTGAGGCGGGGTACACCCTGGACTGGTGTCCAGCCAATGGCAGGGCACATATGGACAACCAATCACATTCATACCTATGGACCATTTAGAGTCTCCATTGAAGCTAACATGCATGTTTTTGGATGTGGGAGGAGAAAACCCACACACGCACGGGGAGAACATGCAAACTCCACACAGAAATGCCCAACGGAGATTCAAACCCAGGTTTTCCCGATCCCCTGAAAGTCCCTAAAGTCGTAAATTTACAAAAAAAAAAAGTTGTAATATAATAATATAATTCTAATCACAAATTTAAGATGTTATTCTCGTAAAATTGACTAGAAAAAGGTAACAAATTTACAAGTAAAAAAGTTGTAATATCACAAGAATAAAGTTGTAAATTTATGAGAATGAAGTCATAAATTTATAAGAAAAAAGTCATAAATTTAGGACTTTTACGCCTTTTTTTCTTGAAAATTTTTCCTACATAATAATGAAAATCATCAAAATAAAGTCGTAAATTTACAATTTATTCTTGTAAAAAGTTGTAAATTGACAAGAAAAAAAGTTGTAATAATCCAAGAATAAAGTCATAAATTTACGAGAAAAAAGTTTTAAATTTACCACTTTACTTACGACTTTATTCTCGTAAATTGACGACTTTTTTTCTCATGTTTTTTCTCGTAAATTTATGACTTTACTCTCATAATATTACAACCTTTGTCTTCTAAATTTTACGACATGTTTTCTATATAATGATGACAATAAAGTTTATTTACGGTGTTATTCTTGTAAAGTTGCAATTTCTTTCCTGTAAATTAATGATAATGAGTACAAAGTTGTAAATTTACAAGAAAAAAAGAAATTTACGTAACATAAAGTTGGCGTTTTTTTCTTGTAAATTTACGACTTTATTTTCAAAATCTCCGATATTTTTTTCCAATGTGGCCCAAATACGCCGTCGTCGAGAGGTGCCATCAGATGCAACGCGAACATATCGTACATTGGCTTAAACTGCAGTTCAGCCAAATAGAACATGAAATAAATCAGTTTTTTCTGATGTACTGAAATTAAATACAATTATTTTGGATGATATTTCACAATTTCATTGACGAATGAAGAACTTAAAAAGACGTTTGACATTTTCTCACCTCCTCAGAGCTGCGCACGTTTTATTTCGATATAAAAAGGAACATGTTAGCTGGGTGAGTCAGGTCTTCAGGTCACGGTGTGACACTTAGTGTGGTTTTGCAAGGCTGGGCGGCATCCTCGCCCACTTACCAAATGTATGAATCCTGCGGCGGTGAGCCATGTGCTGATGAAGATGGAACACAGGTTCACCAGCTTGATGGAATTGCTGAAGAGAAGCAAAGGCACATGCAGTGGCCCCATCAGAAATTGTTACGTCAGATTGTGACTCTTTTCGAGCAAAACAATGAAGCACAGACCATGGTAACTATAAAAATGTCATTAAAATCCAACCTAATGACATGCAGATGTGTCCGCAGGACTGAACAAAGCAAAGCACATTGTAAATCCTGCTGTGTGTATTTGGGAGCTAATAATGAACATGTCCTGTACAATCATAGTGGAATCATATCTCCACACACAACTCATCATCAGCTGCTTAAAGCACAGAACAGGACAATACATCTGGCTTCCATACTTGGAAATAATGTCATTAGTAGACAAGGTGGGACGGGAGTGTTGTGACGTTACCTCGTTTTCAAGATATTCAAAAACTGCAAGATTTCCGAGAACTGTATCAGTCTTAGCGCTCTCAGAAATCTCAAACCTGCAAGACAGAGAGGAGGGGAAACACAGACATAATACAACAAACGTTAGCGTGGAAGAAAAATGTGGACTGGTGCATCCAGTTGACACTTCAACGCAGTCTGGATGCGATCTTTATACGGCAATCCCTCGTTTATGGCTGTTAATTGGTTCCAGACTCCATAAGTGAATTGCCGCAAGGAACGATTCCTTCTTTCTAAATGCAATATTGTTGTAGTTATGGCATAGAAACCTTGTTCAACCTTCTTAATTCCTTTTTTTAACATTATTAGAGCCCTCAAGACTTGAAATAACACCCCATAGTCACCTTTACACTCCTATTACCCAGTATAGTACACATAATAAGAGAAAATAAGACATATAAGACATACAAAACCTGTTTACCAACTTCTAAATATGCTTTTTAATATTATTAGAGCCTTTGAGACATGAAATAACACCTCATAGTCAACTTTACACTCCTATTACTCAATATAGTAGACATAATAAGAGAAAATATGACATATAAGACATACAAAACCTGTTTACCAACTTCTAAATATGCTTTTTACTATTATTAGAGCCCTCTAGACATGGAATAACACCCCTACAGTTACCTTTACACTCCTATTACCCAGTATAGTAGACATAATAAGAGAAAATAAGACATATAAGACATACAAAACCTGTTTACCAACTTCTAAATATGCTTTTTAATATTATTAGAGCCCTCTAGACATGGAATAACACCCCTATAGTCACCTTTACACTCCTATTACCCAATATAGTAGGCACAATAAGATAAAATAAGGCACTTAAGACAGTTTACCTTTTATGGGGGCAGAATCATTGCCGGGGTTTTGAGTTAGCTTTCATGATTATTATGTTGTTATTATTGTGCCTGTTCTGAGATAATTCAAACCTGCGATGAAAGCCGGTCATTCAAGTCTGGTGCTTCGGTGATGGTCTCACTGAGAAATTACGAGACACGTAGTGACCAATGTAGAATGCTACATTTACAGGCAGTGGTCTTAATGGCCTATACAGTCGACCCTCATTTATGGCGGTTAATTGGTTCAAGACCCGACCGTGATAAATGAATTTAATGTTAATACAGTTCATATTTTTGTAGTTAGAGCATAGAAACCTTTCATGGCTTTCTAAATACGGTTTTTAACATTATTAGAGCCCTCTAGACATAAAATAACACCCCTATAGTCACCTTTACACTCCTGTTATTCATTGTTTACATCACATTGCGCAACTCTTATTCTGCAGGGACTCGAGGCGGCCGATGGCTAAGAAGCTAGCGAGCTAATCAGTTAGCCTCCAATCTAGCTCCTCTAGATCTTTCTTTAGAAGCCAAAAACGTCCCACCTCCACAGGAAATGGGAGGAGAACTTTGTTTCAATCTACCATGTGGGACACGCCCCGGCTGACTACATGACTTCATGCAGTGTTAAGGTAACGTCATGTAAGGTAGATGACCACAATAGTACAGATGCTTGGACTAATAATAGACCACAGTCTACCACCTGCCATCATTTATTCATCCGTTCATTTCTGAAAAAACGCTCCACAGCAAGGGGGTGATCATCAAACTGAGATATTGCAAGGGGCCACTGCACTGTATTTGTATTTTAGTGCCATTTTTATGCTTGAAATATACAATGTACAATTTGCTTAAGTATGCATATTTTGGGACAAATAATAGGCCGTAGTCAACCACAAAACAGTGATCACTCATGAATGAATTCATGCTTGAAAAACTGCGATAGAGTGAAGGAGCGATGTAGCGATGGACGACTGTACTCGACTGTGGGCTCGCTTCCCTCCCAGCCTCGTTCCGGACCAAAGAGCAGCTCGCTGAGGGAATTATGATGCAACACCTTGCAGGATGTCCTTTTAATAACACAAGTAATCCCCAGCGCAGGGTGCGCGCGTGTGTGACTGAAAAATAACATTCTTAAGCACAATACAGTAATCCCTCGCCGCACTTCACATTTTGCAGCTTCACTCTGTCCCAGTTTTTCAAAAATACATGAATTAATAAATCAGGCCGTTTCATGGTTGATTACCGCCTATGATTAGCCCAAAAATATGCATATTTAAGCAAATGATACATATTTTGGGCCTAAATGAATCATTTTCCAGCATAAAAATGGCTACATGAAGTAAAACATTCAGAAGTTGCCATTGTGATGATATGTAGTATTCTACACTGGTCACTAGGTGTCAGTCATGTTACATTGATGAGACAGTAGCCTCCACAGGAGGTGCTGTGTGACATCAACAAGAAACTCTCTCAATGCTAAAACGTGTGAGTTTATATTATGACTTATTTATGTCTTATGTGTCTTATTTTGTCGACTATATTGGGTAATAAAAGTGTAAAGGTGACTATAGGGTGGCAGATTACTATCACTGTCCTGCCCCACTGATGGACCGAGCAGATCATTCCTCCACACAACAGAGGGGGAGCAATAAACACACACATTCACACACACACACACACACACACACACACACACACACACACACAGGACTTGATTTATTAACTTATTACATATTATTCAAATTGAAGTGATCTGTTCCATACTTATTTATTTATGCTTATTCTATTTTCTTATTTTCCTTATCTTGCCTTGTTTGTTTTATTTTTAAGTCTGTTATGACACTTCTGCAGAGCTGCTCGAAATGTGAATTTCTCTTGGAGATAAATAAAGCATAACTACGCCATAACTACAAAAAATATTTCATTTATAAATAAGGAATTGCAAAAATTGACCTATCATGGTCGGGTCTGGAACCAATTGACTGTACAGTAGACATATAAGACATGAATAAGACATAATATAGACTCATACATGTTGGCACTGGGCGAGTTCCTTGTTGTTCCTTGTTTTGTTTTTTTTACCTCTTGTCCCGTACAGTACTTCTTACAGTGGCTATTGTTTCATCAATGTAGCATTACTGACACCTAGTGACCAGTGTAGAGTACTACATATCATCACAACCTCTTTCAATGCGTCTTCTGAATGCCTTATATTTGTATTTTACTTCATTTACTTCATTTTTATTCTTTAAAATGCTTAAGATAGGCAAAAAAGTGCTTAAATATGCATGTTTTTGACTAACAATAGACTGTAGTCAACCACGAAACAGCAATAATTTAGTTAACTCATTCAATACCAAAGAGGTATGTGTGTGTTTTTATAACCCTGAACGTCCGATCCTAAAGACGCATTTTACATTTTACATTTGCACAAGAAGCAAGAGGAGGTGATGATGCAACTGCCCACTAATGGAGGTCACTTTCAGAGCAGTTTTAAGGCATAAAACCGGCCACAAGGTGGCAGACGTGCATTTGATAAGAGTTCGGCATATGAATTTGATTTGAAAAAACACATGTGACAGGAAGGACGAAGTGAGAGAGTGTGGAGGAGTGTAGCGTGCAGAAGGTTACGCATTGGATGGAAATTTTAACGCATGCACATGCAGACACACGCGTGCACACACATAGTTCAGTTCCAAATGTGAAAATTGTAAATAGTCCATGGTGTTATATTTGTAAATAAATTGTTATTTTGATGTAAAACAAGCCTTTTTCGTGTTGTTTATGTTGGTATAGTTGTTTAAATATTTGAGCTGTCACAAAAGCAACAAATATTTGTGTCAAAGTAAAAGTTATGCTTGAAATGTATCTTTTCACAAAAAGATGATTTTCTCTCTTTTTTAGTTGGGAACTGATATTTTCCTGAAACTTGCCTATGTTCTACTGCTGATTACTGAAGAACGGAAAAAGGTAGAAACAAACTTTTCTTTTGTGATGAAAGATGAGGGTCTAATGTTTCTTTAGGTAGGTTCCGTGTTTATATAACCATACAACACAATCTTCTGCGTGCCCTGAAAGATCAGTCAAAATTGTCTGAAATGGACGGCTTGAAGGGGTTGTCTTTTGAAAAATGGCTGTGATTGAATGAGTTAAATATATTTTTGGAAAAAAAACAAAAGGTGATTGAGTGAAGCCGCGGAATTGGAAGCGCAAAGTGGCGCCCCACTATCTGAGAAGCACGAATTAATGGCAATCGAGGCCTGGTCTGAAAGCCTGGTCTGTGTACCCCTCCAATGAAAAGAAATGTTTACCCCATTTGGACAGGAGGTGTAAGGAGCTGCAGAAAGCACGGGACACGCCAGTCCGCCTTCCCGCTCCGTCTTGAGCATGGTGGCCCTGCCTCACTCTGTAGCCGTTGTGGAAAAGATCACCGCAGGACTTCTTCCGCCGACTCGTTTCCTGGAGGTTGTCCGAGTGAACCCCGCTGAGAGTACGCCGGTACACAAGCAGCTTGGGAGGTATCATGGCCAAAAGCCCGTCCAAGGATTTCCTCTCTCCTCCAGCCAACTTTGATATTTCAAGGATGTTTCAAAGACGCAAAGAGGAAGACGGCCCGAACTCAACTACGACAGTACCGCTGGTCTCATCTGGTCTGTGAGATTGTGTCCCTGGGAGCAAAATATCATCTCTCCTATGATTTTTTTCTTCCCTTTTTTAATCCCAAACACCCAAACTAATTCCGCTTTCATCAAGCGTCACGACGCTTTGTCCCCCATCAACGCACAGCTTTGCTTAAAATCCTTTTTGTCAAATGAAAAAACAACTTTGCCGGGGATTAAAAATGGAAACAACAATAGAAATAACCCAGCGACATGTTGACATGATTTCCACAGAGACGAACAAGGAGCAGCAATAAATGATGACATCATTTCCTGGAAGGGTGGCGGCGTACGCTGACAGAAATACACTCCGTACTGTACTCAGATATACTCTTTTACACGCGCGCTTTTCAGGTTGCGTACGAGTTACGATCTTAGAATGAAAGTCCAGTTTTGGTGTAAGTCGGATCTTATACTACACAAACGGGTGAATGCTGAACTGCGAAATGAATGCAGAAATGTGTTGAAATGTAGCAATGTGGATGATGAAGCCATTGCTGGAATAGCGGAAGCTGTACTGACAGGATGTAAAAATGTGCTGAACTTTAGCGTGAATGTAGGAATTAGCTAAAGAATGTGGAAGTAGTGAGTATACTGGGAATTCCATGAACAGAAACATGGATAAAATGATAACTGTTAGCATGCTAACACCCAGCATGATAGTGTCAATTGGCTATGAAAGTTTATACTTATGATCATGGCTAAAATGTTAACATGCTAACTGTTAGCATGCTAATGCCCAGCATATTAGCGCAAAGTGTCTATGTAAGTATATGCCTATGAAAATGGCTAACATGCTAACATTAACCCTAACCCTAACCCATAAGTTTAAGCCTATGAAAATGGCTAAAATGTTAACATGCTACCACTTAGCACTATAGCATTAAGTTTCTACAAAGTTTATGCCTATGAAAATGGCTAAAATGTTAACATGCTAACACTTAGCATAATCGCATTAAGTTTCTACAAACTTTATGCCTATGAAAATGGCTAAAATGTTAACATGCTAACATTAGCATGGTTTCACCCAGCATGGTAGTGTGTCTATGTAAGCCTATGCCTATGAAAATGGCTAACATGCTAACTGTTAACATGTTAACAACTAGCATGATAGTGCTAAGTGTCTATGTAAGTTTATGGCTGAAATGCCAATATGCTAACATTAGCACACAAAATTCTGTTTTTAATCAGCTGTATAACATCTATCCTTATACGTAACATACTGCAATATATAGTGCATTACCTCATTTACAGAAGTTTATTATATTTTTGTAAGAGACAAAAAAGTTATCACCCCTGGTAGAGGCCTGCTACTCTCTGCCGCTGAGTAAATCAAGCAGAGGTAAAGGTGCATAAGGTGCATTGTTAGCATAATAAATGTTTGCCCACAAAGCCTGAATGTGCGTGTGGATGGTGCAGCATCCTCACACGTGTTATGCAGATGCTGAGGGAAAACAAACCAAAAAAAATCTCAATGAGTTTTCCCGGTGCCTGGGAACACGTGCGCACGTATGAGGGGCAAATCTCCTGGGCACACATGCCAAAGCCTCTTGTACACACGAGGGTGGAACACACGTGTCAGTTGCCCAGATGCTCATTCAAAAAAAAAAAAAAACAAAAAAAAGGCTTTTCCGGTCGCTTCATTGAGGCTTTGCGAGTCACAAGCTCATGTCCTGGCAGCCCCCGACTCCCACCCACACCACCCACACCCCGCCTGGGCCTTTTCTCAATCAGCGGTCTGCGGGACGCTTCATCTGGGATTATACCCTGGCAGGATTAGATGACGCCATGCTGCACCAACACACCCTCACACTGTCATTCACATTGGAATCAAGCATCTTCTTAGCAGGTACAAATCATTCATCAAACCATTTAGCAACAAGATTTACCCGCTATGGAGCTTTAGAAGAATTAAGAATATTATGTTTTGGGTGTGAAATGTGCTAAATATATTGTTTAAATGCATAAGAGCAGCCAGCATTTAATAACTCGAAAGCCTGAAAAAAATACTTTGTTTTATTTCGATATTATATGAAATAGTCTGTTGATTTTTGCTGTTTTTTCCTAAATATTTCAACTTTGTGTAATATTGACTTTATTTTCATAATATTTTCACTTTTTACCCAACGTAATTTTCCAAAAATTACAACTCTATTTTGTTTTTTTTTTTCATAATATTGCGGCTTTCCCGTAAAACTGCAACTTTTGTTCTCGTATTGTACAACTTTTTCTCTTTAAATTTAGTCTTCCTTCTTGGAAAACTACAGCCGGTTTTTCTATTTCTGATCTTGTTGGGGTTCCCCCACCCCAACTATTTCAACTTCCTTCTTGTTTTTTCCATTTCTGCTGGGGTTTTATTTCCATTTTCTTCGAACAGTATATGCTTTTTTTCCACAACCTTTGCAACATTACATTTTATTTGCTGTTTTGACTTCTAAAAAAAGTCTTTCTTCTTTGTTATTTCAATTTTATGCAACAAAAATATTTGACCTCGACACGTTACGGCACATAATATGACGTCACATCATAAAATTATGACTTTTTCTCGTTACATTACAACTTTTTTTCTCTTAATATTTGGGTTTTATTCTTGTAAAATTACATTTTTTTCCCATTTCTGCTGTCTCCCCCCCCCAAATATTTCAATTTCCCGCTTATAAAGTGTCTTCTGGTAATGATAACTTTATTGCCATAATATTTGGACTTTATTCATGTGGCATAACTTTTTTTTCTGCAACCTTTCCAAAAATGAAAACTTTATTCGTTGTTTTGTTTGTCTCTCATAACATTACGACGTCCTTCTTCTTTGATATTTCAAGTTATGCAACATTTTTTTTTATTTATCCTCATCCCTCTGCACAAAAATATTGTTGTAAAATTATGACTTTTTCTTGTTATGTGACAACTTTGTTTCTCTGAATACTTTTTTATTCTCGTAAAATTACAGCTGTTTTTTTCCATTCATGCTTTTTTTCCAAACTATTTCAGCTTCCTTTCATAATTACATTTATTTATTGCCATCATTTTTAGACTTGATTCTTGTACCATGGTAGCTTTATTTCCGCAAATTTCCCAAAAATTACAACTTTATTTGTTGTTTTGTTTGTCTCTCCTGACTTTCTCCTCTCAACATTTAGACTTCATTCTTGTGAAATTACTGTTGATTTTTCCATTTTTGCTGTTGTTGGCGTTTATGTTTTAGTTTTCTTGTTAAATGACATTTTTAGAATGCCAATAAAAACAAGCTGCTGGGCACAATGTAGAAATAAGATTAAACAAAAACAAATGCGTGAATAAATTAATTGTAAAAAATGAGGAAAAAAGGCAAAAAAAAAGCTGAAATGCTGATACCAATAATAATTTACAAAATAAAAAAAAAATAATTAAAATATCAACATGGCCCCCATGCATTTTTTGCTTTTCTTTCGTCTGAATACTCGTTTGATGTAACCCAGCCCTGAAAGAAAGTATGGCGTATGTATGATATAACGTAGGGGAAAAAGCAGCTGGCTTCAGCAAATCAGCTTAAGCTGCATGTAAACTTGTATGTCTAACCTAAATATACATGGTGGGGGGTTCCTGCCAGCGACTGAAAGGCCTTAATCCCCGTATGCACGCGCAATGCCAGGTACTCCCTTGCAGAAAAGACCAGCAGTACTTTTAAGCACCACCGGGCGGCGGTAGAAGGCTGCATCGCTGAATAAGATGACGATGAATGCATGGATTCTGTTTCAAGAAACACGTCCAAACCAGCAGTGAGTGTGAATAAATAAAAATGTGGAACAGCGATGGAGAGTCACATCCTAGCATATGCTAATCCCCTCCCTTGAGAGCAACGCCCGTTAATAATCGGTTAAAGGAGATTAATTTCTCTGTCCCCTGTTAAACTATGTCATAATAAGCATTGGTGTGTTGCTGTACTGAGTGCAGGGCTGGCTGGATGCTCATTAAATGAATTACAGATGCATCCATTGATTGTTAGTAAAACAACTAAAACAATCAATCAATCAAGAAACATTAGGCCCCTCCCGCTGGAATCTAATGTGGTCTATTGTGCATCTGGAATTCCGCACGACACAAGGCCCGTACATTATTAATCACAGCTCCTGTCCAAAGTCATCACAGCGTGCATAACAGGAAATGAGTGGGATGGCCTGGTTGGTTTTGCCCAGCCAGGTATGCATACTGCTCATGTCACAAGTGATACTTTGCATGGGTTTATGAAGCCTGTGGCATGTGGCAATTATTACCACCTGTAAACACACACTTGCACTCGTGTGCCAGTAGGGGTTGAGTTACCGTGGTTATAGTAATCATCATAAACACGCACAATTCCGCTCATTTACCCAGGATACCAGCAGCTAGCAGTCCCAGCTATCTTTTTCCAGGCCCACATTCAGGACAGGTGATTACTCTTCTGTGCAGAATGCCAAGCAGAAGCCAGGCCGCCATTTCAACATCTTTCATCACCCTTATCAGGGGCCCGTGTCGGTGATTTTGGTGGGAGGAAGATGAGGACACCTTGCATCACGGGCACGGGGACGCAGGATTACTTGACCGTGTCCAATTCTCCTCGTAACTTCATTCCTGCTGGGATTCATTAGTCCGGAGAAACCCTCATCAGGCTTTGTCAGCGTCATTTTTACACGCAAATTGCGTGACTCGGGTCAAAAAATATATTATTTACACACTTACGTCCTGGCTTCATGATTAAGGCTTTGAAGTCAAACATGTACGTATAATTCCCTCATTTACTCAACTGCAGAGAGGATCAGGCATCTATTAACTCATTCAATCCCAGACATTTTTCAAACGACAACCCCTTCAGTAGCGGCCATTTTAGACCATTTTGACCGATCTTTCAAAGCACACAGAATATTGTGTTCTATGGTTACATAAACATGGAACCTACCAAAAGAAACATTACACTCCCGTCTTTCATCAGAAACAAAAAGTTTCACATTTGCAACTGAACTAAGTGTGTGCACGCGTGTACACGTGTGCGTGTGTGTGTGTGTGTGTGTGTGTGTGTGTGTGTGTGTGTGTGTGTGTGTGTGTGCATGCGTTAAAATTTCCCTACAATGCATGACCTTCTGCAGTTGCCTCTCGCACAAAAAAACAGGATTATAAAAACGTATAAATACATCTTTGGCCTTGAATGAGTGCACATGGCCAACATAAACACAAACAGGGGTGGTTTTACCTCAAAATAACAATTTATTTACAAATATAACACAATGAACTATTTACTAATTTACTCTACAATTTTCACCGTACGGTGCAGGTTCCTCAAGCGTTCCTGTGACAGCCCCCTGAGCTCACGTGTAAACAAACATTCACTTTCCGGGGATGACATTTCACATGCTAGTTGTACCACATGCGGGGATGTGATGATGAGGGGAGAAAAAAAAAAACATTGAGCACACAAAAAACCTCATTAGCCACCTGAAAGCACCGTGGTGTTTGAAAAGTGCAAAAGGTCTGCCAGAGACCTCCGTGGTGTCACACCGGCTGCTCGGGGCGTGTGCCCAAATACAGTGCACCTTGCTGGGCCACAGCAGGTGGCTCCCTCCTGCTCGATACTCTGGTTGTCCTGCTAGTAGTGATGTGGTAGTAGTGATGTCATCATATTTCATTAGGACTAATCAACGAATCCTAATTTGTTCTTACCTTCACGTGTGCACAAACTACAGTAAAATCTAAATTTAAAAAGTAGATATAAACAACTTATCGGTGTTGAGAAGATTTGGAAAAAAAAAGATATTGTGCATCTCTATTGTGCAGACATTACCAGTCAAAAGTTTGGATACACTTTGTCATTCAACAGCATGACAAAGTGCCTCCAAAACCTTGACTAGTAGTGTATTTATTGAATACATGTCAAGATTCAAGATTCAAGAGTTTTATTGTCATATGGACAGTAAAACTGGTGGTTCTGCTATGCAATGAAATTCTTTTTCTGTTCATTCTCCCAAAAAAGAAAGAAAACCACAAGAAAATGAATAAGAACATAAGAAACATAAATACCAATAAATTAAGCAACAACAACAGAAGAGACATTAATACAAATAAATATACAAATAAATAAATAAATAAAGTGCTATGAGTGTGTGCGTGTGTTGCGTGCGGCGTGTGAGTGCTTCGTTGAGAAGCCTGATGGCCTGTGGGTAAAAGCTGTTTGCCAGCCTTGTGGTCCTGGACTTCAAACTCCTGTAGCGTCTGCCTGACGGTAGGAGTGTGAATAGTGAGTGTTGTGGATGTGTGCTGTCCTTGATGAGGTTGTGTGTTCTTCGTAGGACTCTAGTTTTATAAATGTCTTGCAGTGAGGGGAGGGCTGCCCCAACAATGTTCTGTGAGGTCTTGATCACCCGCTGGAGTGCCTTCCTATCACGTGTTGTACAGTTACCGTACCAAACAGTGATGGAGGCGGTAAGGACACTTTCCATAGTGCATCTGTAGAAGCAACTCAGGATTGTGGTGGACATGCCAAATTTCCTCAGTCTTCTCAGGAAGTACAGTCTCCTTTGGGACTTCTTCAGAATTTGTTGGGTGTTGTGAGACCAGGTGAGGTCCTCGCTGATGTGTGTGCCAAGGAACCTGAAGGTTTTCACCCTCTCCACCTCAGTCTCATCAATAAACAGGGGTCTATGCGGCTCCTTTTCCCTTGTTCTTGGGTCGATGATCATCTCTTTAGTCTTATCTGTATTGAGAAGGAGATTGTTATCATGACACCAAGCTATGAGGTCCGCCACCTCTCTTCTGTATGACGTTTCAACACCACCAGTGATCAGTCCGATGACTGTAGTGTCATCCGCAAATTTAATGATGCTGGTGTTGTTCTGGGAGGCCACGCAATCGTAGGTGAAGAGCGTGTAGAGGAGCGGACTCAGCACACACCCCTGTGGGGTCCCAGTGCTCACAATTCTTGAGCTGGATGTGCGATTGTGGACTCTGACTGACTGGGGCCTGCCTGGTAGAAAGTTAAACACCCAGTTACAGAGGGAGGGTGACAGGCCAAGTGTGAGGAGCTTATTTGTGAGTTTGTGGGGCTTGACTGTGTTAAATGCAGAGCTAGTAAAAGTAAGTGTATTTTAAGACAAAAGAAAATGGAGAGAAACAGTAAGACATTAGGAGAGATGGACAGAGGAAGACTGGGCAGAACAAATTTGATATTGAGGAACATAAAAATGGATGCCAGGCAACTGGAATGTATGGTCGTAAAGTACCTTTAAGACCACACAGGAAACATGTGAGTGATGTCTTGGTGACTTTTACATATGTTGGTAGGTGCTGCTGTTTTGGGTAGCAACTACACACAAATCTGATATTGTTTTGATTGGTTAATTTGCTCACCAGATTGCTTAAAAACCACATCAAGAATATCTAATAGGCCAAGAAGGATACGACTATAATGAAAGGTATTAACTGAATTGAATTGGCACCAAGTGGGGCAGTGAGCCACAGGATCCACCAGATGGCGCTGTGGTGAAAAAAGTGTGCCGACTAACATGTTTATGCTGACTTTTCAGCCTTGCGCTCGCCTGTCTTTTATTTACGAAGCACAACAATGAACATTTTTCTCAATGAACGCCTTTCTGACCGTGCTCATCAAACTGCAGAGGCTTTGTCTCCTCTATTGGATCTGATCACCTTGTATCGCTTATGAAAGAAATGACTTTATTGCTGAGATAAACACCTCACTTGCTTATACTGTGGCAGCGCATTCGTCACGGCCTCTGTTCACGTGCACCAGTTAGCCGAGGTCTGGAGGTAGCGTATTATTCACGGTATTAAAAGCAGAGGAGCTGTGCACCCGAGCAAGACAGAAAGCTTTTATACGGCAGCCGAACTTAGGTCACAATGCTCTCAACTCCCAGATAAAAGTGGGTGGTTATGTAATACAGGTTAGGGTGTTTCCAGGCTGCTCATGCAAGACTACCTCTCATATGTGTGCGTGCGTGTGCGTGCGTGTGCGTGCGTGTGCGTGCGTGTGCATGCGTGCGTGTGCGTGTCTGCGTGTGCGTGTGAGAGGCACTATCACTTCTACTTATGAATAAAATATCAGTAATGGATCACTGTGAGCTAGAAATCTATCAGAAGTAAGCCATTTATTAGAGGGGAGGTCTTTATTTGTACAAAAAACATTTTTATAAAGACATATTTGGTGGTTGGGGAGGTGATTATTTACGCGTCTGCAGAGAACACCAATT
Source organism: Dunckerocampus dactyliophorus (assembly GCF_027744805.1). Classification (NCBI taxonomy): domain Eukaryota; kingdom Metazoa; phylum Chordata; class Actinopteri; order Syngnathiformes; family Syngnathidae; genus Dunckerocampus; species Dunckerocampus dactyliophorus. The sequence continues at coordinate 27,041,263 of NC_072832.1, read as the reverse complement.
GCCACTTAAGGGATAGGTATTTATTCGATGGGAGGCCTTTATTAGTACAATACCACATTTCCTTCATATAGTAGCTGGAGCTTATTTACAAAACTGCAGAGTGCAGAGAGACTGGGAGAGGCGTTTATTAGAGGGGAGGTCTTTATTTGTACAAAAACACATTTCTATGAAGACATGTTTCCTTATTTGGTGGTTGGGGGGTTGCTTATTTACTCAACTGCATAGAAAACCAATCGTCTATAGAGGGATAGGTATTTAATCGACAGGAGACATTTATTTATCTAATTTTACAAAACCATATTTTCTTCATATAGCAGCTATATATAGTAGTATAGTACGCAAAACTGCAATGTACAGCAAAGACCAGGTGTGTATTAAGGGATAGGCATTTATTCGAGGGGGGGGGCCTTCATTTGGATCATTTTTAAAAAACATATTTTCTTCATATATTAGCTAGCAGTAGTATACAAAACTGCAAAGTGCAGAGGAGACCTGGGTGTCTATTAAGGGATAGGCGTTTATTCGAGGGGAGGCCTTTATTTGTATCATTTTACAAAAACACATTTTCTTCATATAGTAGCTATGCATAATAATGGTATATATAGCAGTAGCATACAAAACTGCAACATTCAGAGTAGACCAGGTTTGTGTTAAGGGGTAGTTCTTTCTTAGGGGGGAGGCCTTTATTTGTACAAAAACACACTTTCATAATTCCGCATTTGCTTATTTGGTAGTTGGGGGGTGAGTGCTTATTTACGCAACTGCAGAGAAGATCGATCATCTATCAAAGGAAATGTATTTATCCGAGGGGGGGCATTTATTAGTAAAAAAACAAAACAAAAACTTTTTTTCATAATACTGTATATCCTTATATGGTGGTGGGGTGGTGCTTACTCAACTGCAAAAAGGACCAGGCGTCTATTAAGGGTTAGACACTTATTGGAGGGAAGGTCTTTACTTGTATAAAAAGACATATTAATAACATTTATGAAAAATAAATAATTAGATTTGATGATTAAATAAAAATATGTTTTGATTAAATGAAATGAGTCATTGAGTATTAATAGACGTGTATATGCGTATAATAATTATGAAGAAATTATGAACTGCATCACAGACAAAAATGATAAAAATGCTGTTGCAAATGAACTCTTTGTATACTTCAGTGTATTCCCAGCCAAACTTGATTTCCCAAATACATCAAATAGCAGCGATGGATCGCTGTGAGGTATTTTAGGTGTTTTTGCAAAAAAGCAAGAAGCAAACACATTGTGAGTCACTCCTCCCCATTAGCCCATCCACCCCTTGAAATATCAAAGGAACCGAGCCCTGTCACTTTCCATGATGAGGCAAAGATGACTGCAGCCCCCGAGCCAGACAGCCCCCGAGACACAGTCCCAGTAATGGGGAACCAGAGGAATGGGGCCGAGAGCGGCCGTGATAAAAAGGAGACTTGACAGGTAAAGATTGAGGGCAAACAGGGAAATGGGAGAAAAGACGAGCGGTCGGTAGGATGCTTGCGTGGCGAGTGGGAGGGGGAAAAAGAAACAATTGCAATGGAGAGAGAAACCGATGGAGATACGCAAACTCACCCAGCCAGCTTCGGTTTAGGTAGACGGAGACAAACACGGGAGGGACGGTGAAGAAGTCCACCACCGAGTTGACCTCCAGCCAGAACCACAGCTTGTCGTTGGCTGCTATGAACTGAAACCAAAACGCCAACATTAGCAACAGCACGCAGTGACTCCTGCTTGCCGAATCAGGCCAGAGGTGGAGAAGGGGTGCGGTGGGGGGTTGTTTAGGACGAGCCGGAGGAAGACAGACATGCTGACATTGTAGATGCAGCCTGTGCATACATATCATCAAAATGTGACAAATTCTTGTGCATTAAAGCGTTAATAAACACACAAAAGCAACTTCATGTGCTTTACATAAGAACAGTCGACGCTTACAGGTCGGAAACAATCACTTCAAAAGCAATTTTCCCACAGGAAATAACAAATGGAATTCATCTGTTCCAGGGCAGAGCTGCCGACGTTTGGTGTTTGCAATGCAGGAGAATGCGCCCCCTCCCCAGCTTTTGGGTTTGTGTCATATGAAATGTGCAGCATTATCTCCTCTTTTTCAACAAGACAACATGATTGGTTGGTGTCGCTTCTTGACGTTTGAGCGCATCAAATTATTACACAGATAGTAGTAAAAAAAACATTTAAATCAGGTGTCCAATGTGTTTCTCTATTGGCCCATGGCACAGTCTTGGTGCCGTGTCTTGATCGACAGCCAATGGGGTCCTCCGGCTCATTTTTTTGGGGGGTCTACCACTTGACTTTTTTGTTCCATCAGCCTCAGGATGTCTGAAGAAGTTTGAAACGTCTGTCTTACTGCGTCCAACCTCAGCTGCAATGGCGCGTTATGCAGCTCAACAGTCCCACCGCCTTCAAAGACAGAAAGCTTTTTTGCCTTTGCCATCAAGACATCATGACAGTGTGACACCTGACACTAAATCACTTTCAATCCACATTTTTGTCAAGATTGTGCCTTTTAAAGGCTGCGCTCTTCAACTTTTGATGACCAGTCTATTTCCCTTTTAATGCTTCTGTGCAATAAATTGCTTTTTTGTCTCACTCCCGTTTCTTCTTTTTGCCTTTTGAAACTTTGCTTAGGAGTGTACAGAACCTCTTCGCATATCTACAGTACATGTGTTGCTTTACAAAATATCAAAGTGGCAAAGTTTTTCGCTGGAAAAGGTTTGGACACCCCTGATGTAAATGACCTCAATGAATACGTTACTTGGAATGAATTAACAGCTACTTTTACTTTCACTGACAACATAATTGTTGCAGCGAGATCAACAGACACCACCTTCTTGTTTTGCTATGAGTTATTTCATGAATTGAATAGTGTTCCTCGCCTGCTTTATCAAAATGCTGCCACTTGCAACTTTTTTTGGCTTCATTTTGGCTTATTTTGCAGGCGTGGTCATGCAGAAAAGCAGGTGAGAAACGCTACTGAATTCAAGAAACAACTGATGGCAAAACAGGAAGGTGGTGTCTCTGTTGATCTCGCTGCAACATCGTGTCTTTGGCAACAATCACGTCTTCGAAGCTTAAATGTTAAATTATCCCTGTCATTCCTCATTTAGATGCATTCAAAAATATATATGTAATGGATAGAACAGGTTCATGACGCTCAACGAGGTTCCACTGTATTTCTTTTGATGCCAGAGCCTTCATGCAATCATGCAAGCACAGCTTACCCGCAGACCGAAATACAGCAGGAAGAAGACGTTGAAGGCCATGTCGATCTGTAACGTGAAGTCTTTGTAGAAGTTCTGGCAGGATTCTATAGGGCTGGAAGATAGAAAAAGACATGAGCACAAGACTCAAGGATGATTCTCATCAGCGCCTCCTTTCTTTCTTTATGATAAAAACACACACTTGCAGTGCGGACTGCTAAGGGTGAAAATGTCTATAAGAGGTGTATGTTTGTGTGTACAGTATGTTCTCCCTTATCAAGAAATTGGACTCTATCCAAAGTCATCTAGATTTAGCTGTTATTTTGGGAACATATGTTTTGTCATACGGTGGCCAGGGGTGTGTGTTTATGTGTGTTTATTCGATGTACGGTGTTTTAGAGACGGTGTTTATTTTTACACATGCTTGAATGAACGCATCGCATGGGTACTTGTGTGTTACAAAAAGGAATAGAATGCATCATGGTTATTTGAGGCATGGTGTTTTTTTTGTTGCTTATATGGTTGTCGAGGGCCCGACGCATATGAACGCATTCAAAACCAAAGACGTAGTTATACATTTTTATAAACCCGAACGCCCGATCCCAACAATGTCTCCCACATTTTTTTTTGCACTAGAGGAAAAAGAGGTGATGACGCAACTCCCCACGAATGAGCAATTTTAAGCCATAAAAACGGCCACAAGGTGGCAGACAGATAAGAGCTTGGCAAAAACACATGACAGGAAGGAGGAAGTAAGAGAGCGTGGACGACTGTAACGTACAGAAGGTTACGTGTTGTGGGGACATTTTAACGCATGCACACGCACACACGTGCACACATAGTTCAGTTCCAAATGTGAAAATTGTAAATAGTTCATGGTGTTATATTTGTAAATAAATTGCTATTTTGATGTAAAACAACCCTTTTTGTGTTGTTTATGTTGGTATAGTTGTTTAGATATTTCAGCTGTCACAAAAGTAAAACATATTTGTGTCAAAGTGAAAGTTATGCTTGGAATGTATCTTTTCACAAAAAGCTGGTTTTCTCCTTTTTCTCGTTAGGAACTGATATTTTCCTGAAACTTACCTACGTTCTACTGCTGACTACTAAAGAACTCCTTCTTTTGGTAGGTTCCATGTTTACATAGCCTTAGAACACAATATTCTGTGTGCCTTGAAAGACCAGTCCAAACCGTCTAAAATGGCCAGCACTGATAGGACTGTCTTGTGAAAAACGGCTGAGATTGAATGAGTTAAAGTTGAGGCCATCTGGCAAGATTCCCCCGCTTAAAACACCTTACAAGGCATCTTTTAAACCAACAGAGATATCCCTTGATATGACAGATGCTCCACTCTGCAAAATACACTGCATCATCTCCGTTTGAGAGGAGCTAGCAGCAGCTAACCAGATGTTTTGGGGGTTTTTGTGCCCGGCCTGTCATAATATCCATTTTCATGTTTACCCTGTGATGATGAACCATTAACGAGGGGGGCAAAAAGCAATCACAGGCAGTAACCACCCCATTCATCACTTGGACATGTGCCTATAATCATTTGCTCCTTCGGAAAGGGGAAATCCTCCCTCTCGTCGGAATATCATGAATATGCATCATGGCTTACTGGGATAAATGCGACCTTTGGGAATGTGCAGATTGACTGGCGGGCACGACAAAACTACACAATCTCATTTGTTGTAGTGGAACACTGAAGTACTGACTGTACTGTATGTATGGAACCCTGTGGCAGGGACGCAGTGAGACATTCATGATTGAATTTACTGCGTAATGATCTCCAGAAGTAGCGGAGTGTCATGCCAGAGAGGGCATATCGCTCCGAAAGGATGATCCAACCTCTTAAATCCTGCTGTTCTTCTCCCGCATGTCCTTAGGATTGTTCTGCTCTTTGAAATGATGTCCAAGTCTTGCCAATGTCCAAGGAAATTCTGTTTTTTAACATTTCTTTCACCACTAGTTGGCATTGTGACTCACAAAAAAACGAGAATGAGTTATTCAAGTTTCGTGGTTCATCGAGAGTCATCAGACCTTGAGGCCTTGTCAAGGCAGCAGACAATGACGAAAGTTGATTTGCTTCTAAATTTAGCATTGCGCATGTGTCTGGTACACCTGGTTCACATTTAGTAGCAATGAGACAAATTATGTTGGACGAGTTTGAGTTTGTGTGCAAGCCCTGCAAATGGCCAAACTGTCCTCTTCGGCACAAAATGGTCAAATTCCTGTGCATGTGCAGTATTTGGCTTTGATTTCAACTTAGGTTTATGAGAGAATGATCCAACTTCTAATTCCCGCTGTCCGTCACGCGTACATCCACAGAAATGTTCTGCTCTTCACGGTGATGTAAAAGCCTTGCCAATGTCCAAGGAAACTTCTTTTTTAGATTTTCCATCACCACTAGTTGAAGTTGTCCATCCATCCATCCATCCATCCATCCATCCATCCATCCATCCATCCATTTCCTATGTCGCTTCTCCTCATTAGGGTGGCGGGGTTATGCTGGAGCCTATCCCAGCTGACTTCGGGGGAGAGGCGGTGTACACCCTGGACTGATCGCCAGCCAATCACAGGGCACAACAAACCTTGATGCCGTGTCATGCCTGCAGACAACGACGAAAAACTGAATTGCTTCCAAATTGAGCATTGCGCACGTGTCTGGTATAGCTGGTTCAAATTTAGCAGCAATCGGGCTAATTGTCTTGGACAAGTTGGAGTTTTTGTGCACACCCTGCGAACGGCCAAAATGACCCCAAAATGGCCTCTTTGGGGCAAAATGGTCAACTTCCCGTGCATGTCCAGTGTTTGGCTTTGAAGTTCATGTTCAGTATCAGCCGCTCCGAGACAATGATGCAACTTCTAATTCCCGCCGTCCGTCCCGGGCATATCCTTGGGACTGTTCTGCTCTTTAGGATGACGTAAAAGCCTCGCCAATGTCCAAAGAAATTAGAACAGCTCGCCGTTTTGCGGCAATTGTTAAAAATAAACGCTTTGATTCGGAAGAAAGGCAATTTCCTCGCAATCAGATTTTGGGTTAAAGGTTAATTTGCGTCTGTGCCCTGCAAGGAGTTGCCCTAAATTTTCAATTACAAACTCATGCATCAAACACCAATGAGTCATATTTTTTTTCCTCCCCATATAACCCGCAGGTTGAGATTGTCCACACATCCATAAACAAAATTGACAATTTCCTCCATTCGCTCCTAAAAAAAAAAAAAAAAAAAAGTCTTGCTTGCAAGAACATGTGAGCCCACATAGACACAGATGGTGCACAGTCAAGACACCATTTGGAGTGGTCACTGTGGCGCTCCGCCCTTGGGCTCAGCTCTGGCCTAATTCTGACTAACTGCTCATCTCGAGTCATATGACCCAAAGCATTCTCAATAACCCGACAAGAGCGTGGCAGAATGCAGCACGGGCTTCACCGGTCAGTCAGCTTGACTTTGCATCACGCGAAAAGCAGGGAAAGCTTTAGTTTAGTCATTATTGAATGTCAAATGCCATTATTAACTCAAGTGTATGGTGAGGGCTTTCACAGCCTTAAAACATATATAATCCTTGGGAAAAAAGTTGGCTACTTTGCGGATTTCACTTATGGCGGGCTATTTTGGGAACCTAAACGAGGGAACACTGTATACCAGACAATAACTTACCTTATCAATATTAAATTTGTATATATGAGCATAATTACCCTGTATTACCCTGTCGTCATTTCCAATAGTCATGGAAATGATGACAGTATTATTGCACCAGATTGCGTTATCTCATCTCGTGGCAGAGTTTCCAACAGGAAAAGCGCGTAAAACAAGTCCAAAAAAAATCCTAATCGCTGCGTGTGGGTGTCTCTTAACGACACGCAGTCACATGGGATTCCTGGCCACAAGCTGCCAGCATCCCGTGGAAAATAGCCCACGGCCCACCACGGCTCTTATTACTCCTTTAAACCCTGGCACAGCCGGGGGGCTTAAAAAGAAACGTCGTGATGGCAAGGAGAGAGACATGCTGAAAGAAAGGAGAGAGATGAAAGACGGAAAGAGAGGTGACACAGTGAAGGGAAGACGGTGCATCAGAGCGCGTGTGTGTACGTGCCGCATCCTCTTCGGGCAAGATGCAAATAAATGCCTCTCAATCCTGGGGACTCCAAAGCTTCTATAAAAAGCTCCCGTATTCTGTTTATATTTGTGAATGCCCCAAAAAACCCAGAAAACCCCGTGAAAAAAAATAAAAAACTCATGCTGCTCTCGGTCTAACCCCCACGGCCGCCGATTAGCATACACACATTTGCATACACACAAACGCCACATACACAGCACACACATTCCCGAAGGGAACGCTGCGGAGGACATTGGTCTATTTCAGGGCACAACGTACACATACTGCATGTAAATCCTCATTTGTCCACAAGGGCAAGAACTTGGTCTGATTATGATGCTTTAAAATAGCCACAAATGCCTCGGCTGAGACAATAGGCCTTTGTTTGCCCTACAGCGCGACCTTGGCAAGCCGCAGGGCTAACAGTGAGGGATTTCGCCGCCGATATACCATAATGCATCACACTAATGAATGTTTTCATTCACCGCCCACCCCCGCCTTGCAGAGTAACCGCTATTTTGAAAACGATTTAGGCCTAATCAGTAAATGTCTGCCTCTTCTCTGCGACTTAGCGTGGGGGGGGGCGTCTGGGAAGCCGAGAGAATGACAGGTCGGTACTTAAATAATTCACTTAGGTCAAAGCAAAAATAGCACCTACAAGGGCGATGGATGAATACATCATCCCCAAAGGAGGCTAAGAAAAGAACCGCGCCCGCCGAAAATCTGCGAAAGCCTCGACCGGAGAAAGATGGCGTTTACAGTATTTATAGGAACAGCTTGGCAGTACAATCAGCTCCCTCACTGTTTTGGTTTTTCTATGAAGAAAATAACGTTTACAGTCAAGCATCAATCACTTGTCTTCATAACACACACCCATAAGGAAGTCAATGTCCGGGTTGTTGCACCCATTCACCCATTTTCTGTCCCGCTTGTCCTCACTAGGGTGGTAAGTTAGAGCTACTTTCAATCAAATATAGGAATAATATCAATGGTTATGTCACGTTTGCTTTATGAGCCCTTTCATGTCTTAGTTCCTGTTCCATGCCCTTATTTTGATACTACTTCCATTTCTGCTCCGCTCTGTGTTTCCCTGCTTTGCTTTTCTGTTCTCTCGCACCTGCTAATTTTAGTTCCGCTCCTATTTAGTTCAGGTGCGCGTGCCTTAGGTTGTCGGAGCGTCGACTGCGTTTGTCAGCTATTCGTCATAAAATGTACTTTCACCTGCTTTTGCATCCTGCTCTCTGCAAGCTCGGGGCCGTCGCCACAACGCCAACATGCCGAAACGTGAGAGAATGCTCCGACCACTAAAAGAGCACGCACCTGAGCTAAATAGGAGCATAACTAAAATTAGCTGCAAGTGCGTGAAAACAGAAAAGCAGTTGATACGATACGATACGATACGATACGATACGATACGATACGATACGATACGATACGATACGATACGATGCGATGCGATGCGATGCGATGCGATGCGATGCGATGCGATGCGATGCGATGCGATGCGATGCGATGCGATGCGATGCGATACGATACGATACATGATATGATATATGATATATAATATGATATATGATATGATATATGATATGATATATGATATATGATATATGATATGATATATGATATATGATAGATGATATGATATATGATATGATATGACATATGATATGATATGATATATGATAAATGATATGATATGATATATGATATATGATATATGATATGATATATGATATATGATATATGATATGATATATGATATGATATATGATATGATATATGATATGATATATGATATATGACATGATATATGATATATGATATGATATGATATTCAAATTTAAATCGTATTATAATTAAAACAATATTCCTTAGACATTTCAAATGATTGCTTTAATTGAATGAAACATTTTTAACATTTGTATTCATTGATTTAATGTTTTATTCGTCATTTTCATAATGCTACAATGTAATATTCCGCCCCAATTCCTTTTTATATTGAAATATTCTCCACCACATTTCTAATACAAGCTTTCACAAATCATTTCATTAATTGCACTTGCTGATTTTATTATTAACTATTATATTATTAATGTATTGTTTAATTTATTATTCCTTTATTATTCTTATTCTTGTTGAATTTAAATATTATTATAATAAAGATATTCCGTATCCCACCCAAATTATTGCTTTAATTGAATTAAATTAGATTTCTATTCATTAATGTAAATGCAAATTATGACTTTTATAATAATACAGTTTCATATTATTACATATTTCCTTTCATAATAATAATAGAATCGATTTTATAGCGCTTTTAAGGCACCCAAAGCACTTCACAATTATTCATCCGCTCGTCAGTCACACACTGGTGGTGGTAATCTACATCTGTAGCTACAGCTGCCCTGGGGTAGTCTGACGAAAACGTGGCTGCCAATTTGCAGCTACGGCCTCTCCGGCCCCCACCAAACATTCATTCGCATTCATACAGCATTGGTGTGTGGGCAGCACTGGAGGCAAGGTGGGTGAGCTTCCAGTTTGTGGCCCCTATATTATTCCATAATTCCTTTTACACTTCATTTTGATTGAATCTTTTGTCCTGGTTTTATTATTATTAGTAGTAGTAGTATACATTTGCAATAATATAATTGAACAATATACTGTTATGTTGAAATATTCTCCACCACGTTTCTAACACAAATGATTGCATATGTTGCACTAAAAATAATGAAATAAAAAAGATGACTTGGCTGCTTGCTGTGCTTTCCCCTTTGTACTAAAAATAGCTCGTTCCCTCTGCATTGTGGGATACCACACCACTGCCGCCTCCTCCTCCTCATCCATACAGCAATGGTGACTTTGATTAACAACAAAAAAAGGGCAGAGCCATTCGTCACAAAACTGCCGACTGCCGCCGCCTATTAGCAACAGAGACATTCCTATCATTCGATTTTTAATTAGCAGCTCCTATCTCATTAGAAGATTCATTTGGGCTGTTTTACTAGCGACATGATGTACCGTCTCACACTCTAAATGAAAATATTCATTCACGTGCTTCACTTGCCCCGCCAAACGTGACCCAAATAATGCTCCTTCATGCGGTACCTCCTTCACTCCGCAGGGGGCAGTAGCGAAGCGTACGCGACGCAATGAAGCAGCGGTAGAAGAAGACGGCTGGCGATATGTATTATTCTACACTGGTCACTAGGTGTCAGTAATGTTACACGGATAACTATGGCAGGAAGTACTATACAGAACAGGAAGTTAAAAAAAACAACAAGATTCAAGATTCAAGAGAGTTTTATTGTCATGTGCAAGGAATGCTACCAATGCTAACGTGTGAGTTTTTATTATGTCTCATTATGTAATGGGTATTAGGAGTGTAAAGGTAAATATAGGGGTGTTATTTCATGTCTAGAGGGCTCTAATTATGTTAAAACCATATTTAGAAGGTCAGGTTTCCATGGTTATGCTCTAACTACAAAAAAATAATAAGGAATCACTTATCACGGCCGGGTCTGCAACCAGTTACCGCAATTCCTGCTACTTTTTTCCAAAATGTTTAACCCTGCGGTTTATACAGCGATGCGGCTAATTTACGGTTCAGTTGTAATCTCGTGACATCTCCTTTACTTCAGAACTACAAATGACTGTTTAAATACTGTGCCACTCGCGAGTCAGTGAGGAAAAGGTCGCTCTTTCATTAGCAGGAGCTATCAGTGCGCTCACAACAAGCTTGTCAACCCACTGGAAATTGCAGGAGGTCATTATATATAACAGTATAACAACATAACAGTCTGACTTACCAAGAACAATGCTGAATTCACCCCACAGCAACTCAACACTCCAAAAGTATACCCCAAAAATATACAAACATGTACCAATACCAAGTTTAAAATGAAAAAAAAAACAGCGTTTTAAAGTTTTCCCATAAGACATTGAACCTGAGCAACGCATTCATTGGGGCGCTGCAATGACGCCAGCCTCCCTCTGGGCTCTGTGCTCCGGGCTCCTCTGGCTCACTCTGGTGGACAGAGGCAGCATTGCAGTGCCATCCATCTTTGTTGCTTGTCCTCCAATGAACTGCTCTTCCGGCAGTAATGCATTATGCGTAGATGTTAAAATAGCTGTTGTTTGCTATTTTAAACTCGCATCGGCACATGTTTGTATATTTAGTAGGTATACCTTTTGAGTGTTAAGTTGTGTTTAATGTAAGATGAAACCGTGAGTCACTGTTCTGTTCAATTTCCGATGGGTTGACAAGCTCGTTGTGAGTTTATTCACAGCTCATGATTGGCTCCTGTCAAATAAAGAGCTGCCTGGTCCTCACCGACTCGTGCGCACCACAATATGTCATTTTATGACATGGACACGTGTCATAAATCACGTAGACGCGGTTTGGAGAAACGCCTTCTCCAGCCTGCTAGCCTGGAGTGCTAGCCCGACAACCAGGCTAAAGGCTACACCGTGACTCCCATTCCACCTGCTCATCAGTGATCTTACATTACCATTCATTAGTAGGGAGCACCTGTCACTTTGATTTGGTTCATAGTTTTATGAAAGTGAATAGTTTGCAGACAGCTTATTCAGTAATCAAAAATACAAAATAAAAATAAACAAGGTGACATCAAAGAGTTGAATGTGTTTTATGTGTGTGAATGGAATGGTGTCGGCTACTAATAACGTCTTCTAATGGTTACACGCTCCTCTGTGATCCAAACGGGGACCTCAGTGCCAGGTACTGTCAACACCCCAGGAAGGAGGTCCGTATTTAGGCGCGTCTAAGGTCTGCCAAGCCCTGCAAGCTCCGTTACCCCATGAATTAGTCATTGGCAACCGTCTCTTTTTCCAGTGTTGACACTGATCGCACGCTAATGGTCGAGTTACAGGTGCAGGTTTGTGTGGCCTTGACGCACGCGTGCCGCGACCGGCGGAATATAGAAGCAGGAAGTGGAGCAGGAACAAGGGCGTCCCTTTAAAAGCAGCCCGCGGAGACTTTGTCCTACATTCGTCTTTATTTGTTTGATGGGAGCACCGAAGAGGAAAGAATAAAGAGATGAGGAATGGACGAAGGTGTCCGAGCCGATGCGGGCAGGGAGGGGATGTATCGAGCATAGAAATTGCGTGTGTAGAAGCAGACAAAGGCTGAATTCTAGCACGTCACGTGCACCGATTGAGTGGTAAACAAACTCTTTTGCAACAACAAACAGATGGCGCTCATTCTCATAAACAAGACCTCTCAGCCACGGCATATTTCACTGCTTAATGACCGCTTCCGGCCTCGTTGGCCGCAACAAACCATTCAGTCTTCGGAACTGGAGGCTACCTGATTTTCATATTTGTTGTGGGGCTTTTGGCCGACAGGACAAAAGTCCACGTTCTTCTACAGCACTATAATACAAGTCTGAATGACCCTTTGGCACAATATGTTGGCGTCATTTAACAGTAAATAGACAAGCACAAAAGAAATGCATTTTGGTGGAAAAAGAAAGTGGATCAAGGTGCAGACACTGGGGTGTATATTTAACAATGGAGGGACTATGGCATCAATCAAGCAGCCCAACCCCCAGTTATAGTATATGAACAACAAGTGTTTATATTTTCATATTTCATGTTTAATCAAACATTATTCTGTCCTTTAATTTATTTGCATTTTTCATAAAAAAAAATTAAATAGTCTGCATCTCAAATTATTGCATTAAGTGTTCTTAAATCTTTGTTAAAATGTATTTATTTGATGTATTATGAATTCTTTTTACAATAGTAAATATAATTTTAGTTAGGGTTTGGGTATTTTTTGTATTATTATTAGTAGTAGTTGTAGTAGTAGTATTATTAATTTACTTTTTATTATTGTAAAACATTAAATATTCCCCATCTCAAATTCTCGCATTAACTATACTTAATTTAATGTATTAAGTAAAAATAATTTCATTAGGATTAGGGTAATATTGTATTTTTATTTTGTCTTATTATTATTATTATTATTATTTTATTTAAATTGCACAAAAATAAAACATTAAATATTCTCCATCTGAAAATACTGCATTACCGTAAGTACACTTACATCTATTTTTATGTATTTATTTAATGTATTAATAGTTATTTTCATCAGAACAAAGACATTTTTCATAAGAATAAAAATCATTTTAGTTAGGGTTAGGGTTTAGGATCATTTATGTATTTTTATGTTCTATCATTATTATTATTATTTTATTGACATTTTATTATATTAAAACATTTAAGATTCCCCATCTCTAATGATCGCATTGCATGCAACTGTATGTCAACATTTGTATTCATTTATTTGTTTCATGTATGATGAATTACTTTTAGAATGGTAAATGTAACTTTATTTAATAATAGGGTAACAGAGCAATAGTCACAATCATACACTTTTGTGAACAGTTTGGCCTCAGCAGCATACAAACCTACAAAGACGCTATAAAAACACCGAGGGTGCATCTATTGTAGTTTATATCATGTCATCGTTGCCAAAAACAGCAAGCCCAAGGCTTTAGTGGAGTACAAACGTTCAAGTCAAACGTTGGAAATGTTTTTCTAAGCATTCAAGTGCATTTTTGTTCCTAAATAATTGATTTCGGAGAAATAATACATAGACTCAACCATGTTTCTGTCCTAACTCCTAATTCTCGATGCATACGCACCACAAATAGTTGAAATATTTATTCTTGAGGTCACTTGTTGCTAGGCAGAACTCAAACAAAAATGATCAAACATGCTTTTTTTCTTAGCAGCTTTGCTGCCTCACAAAGCAAAGAAAGGACGGGGAGAGGCGGCAGGATAACAAGAAGTCAGACATCAAACCAGTTAAACGATAAGTAGATACATTTTGATCGGCACACATTCGATTCCCAACGTAATCTATGAATGAATGAAGGATGAAGTTCTGTGACTTCATCCACAAGCAGCCTCGTGCCGTTAGCGCTCCATGAGGGCTCTGATGGCTTTTCAGCCCCACAGTGCCTCCAACACACAAGCGTCAATATTTACAAGGCTAATTACGATCATTAAAAGCAAGTCTGCAATCATTGTTTTGTTTTTTGCTGGTGTTCAGCGCATGCAACAAAGGCAAATGAGAGTATTTTTAGAAGAGGGTATGAATTTGTGGCGTAACGCTGCTTATTCGTCACGCGTCCGTGCGCATGCAAGGCCCCACACCAGGTGACCAGAACAAGAATGAGTCAATATTTGTGTTTCCTTGTGGCTCACGGAGAGAAAGAACTTGCTGTAAGTTTCAATGCAGCAGAAGAAGAGGCGTATCGCGTCACACGGCGAGCCCTGACGCCAGTGCTTCTGGGAGCTGAGAGGCAGAGGGACTTTCAAAGTAATGCATGCCAGTCAACACTTCAAAACAATAATAATAAATAATAAAATTTCCCGGGGGGAAAATGGGATCATCGACACAAAATTATAGTCCCCTCATTATTAGAGTATTTGAATTTCCTTCAATCAATAATCAATAAAGTACGTACTTATCTAAGGGATAGGCTCCTTATTTGGAGAAAGTAAGAAAGTGCTAGCCAACAGCTAGTTTGACGCACGCTGCAAACGGACAGCGACGTTCTCCCTCATGGTACCAACACAGAGTATTAATGAAGTACTACTACTACACTAATAATAATAATAATATTAATAATTAATTGATTTTAATATTTCTTTATTTACATTTTTTAACAAAATAAATACTTTCAAATAATTGAAATAATAAATCATTCATAATAATTGTTATATAATGTATTATTGTTTTTATAATATTGTGCAGCATAAAATGTGCCTTGCGGTAAGAATTACATAGCGGTACGTGTTTGTGGTTACTTGCTTTTCATGAGCAGTAGTTGCTTATGTGTTCCACCTACATGCTACGTGTCCTGCTATTTATTCAGAGCGTGAGTTAAGTTGATGTTCTGTTTGAAATGAAATGAGAGAAAATAATGGCGAGCCACCGGCTTCCAGAGCGCGGTAGTAAGGCTGCGGAGCGTATAGGATGTAACGGGTAAAGCTTGGCCGCGTTCGTCATGTAAAAGCCCTCAGAGTTGCTTGAACCTGCTCCGCTTTGATAAGAAGTCCCCCACAGAGGACTTAATCACAATATGGGGGGAAGGTGGGATTGAGGGCAATATGGACGGCTGCACTGATGGATTACGACATTCCCTGTGATGGAGGAAGGCAATACATTTAAAGTGCACCGCAATATACTGCACAATGTACGATATGTACAGTATGCACGTACAGCCCCCGGCTGCAAGAGCAGATCATGTTTGTGTTGCTTATTTAGCAACATGAGAAATATTAAATGTTGTACTGGCCTACATTACAGTTTGCAGACGTACCTGATGAAGCATCCAGCAAGTGGAAGAGCTAACTGGGGGTTTATTTTCAGAATTGGAAAGAACACAGCTGGTGATAATTGGAGACAGGCTTCCGAAATTATACATGACAAATTGTTTTATATTATTATAACTACTATTTATTCTATATGTATTGATTATATATTTTATTATTGACTTTATTATTGTTATTATTATTATTATATTTATTTAACAAATATTTGTACATTTTATTCATATTTTGGAGTGCATGGATAATTGCAAAGGGAAAATGTATATTGCTCAACAAAGCAACACATTAAATAAAAAAAGATATTTATTTATTTATTTTTCATCTGAACTATTATTTACTATATATTTATGTATTTGTTATATTTATTTTTTGCTATTATTATTATTATTATTAGTAGTAGTAGTAGTAGTAGTAGTAGTAGTAGTAGTATATTTAACTAATATTTTTTAAGTTGAATTTGGAGTGCATGAGAAAGTGTGAAAGGAAACCATACATTGCACAACATAGCAACACATTAAATAGAAACAAAAATAAATTAAAAAAATATTTTATTATTTTACCTGTTGTTTATTATAAACGTGTTTATTATATTTATTTTGATTTATTATTATATTATTTTAACAAATTATTAACGACAGTATTGCATTATTATTATATTATTTATTATTTGATTTATTATTATATTATTTTAAGAAATTATTAACAGAACTATTGCATTATTATTATATTATTTATTATTATACAGTATTATTTTAACAAATTATTAACAACAGTATTACATTATTATTATTATATCATTTAAGTAAAATGTTTTAAGTTGAATAATAATTTGGAGTGCATGCGAAAGTGCGAAAGGAAAATGTTGCTCAACACAGCAAAACACTACATTTTTTAAATAATGCATTTATCATTTTTTATTTTAACTACTATTTACTTTATATTTATTTATGTTATTATATTTATTTGTCTTTATTATTATATTATTTTAATAAAGTATTATTATTATTATTATAATTATTATTATATGTAACTAATATTTTTTAACTTTAATAGTATTTTGGTGTGCATGAGAACGTGTGAACGTGTGCGCCAACGCACATTGCGCAACACAGCGGTAACAGAACCGATGTTGTAATAGTGTTTAAAGAGCAAAGTACTCTGTCGACATGAATACCGCTCTAGTTCATTGTACACACACGTGTACGCCAACAGCAGAGAAGTGCCACCAACATTTTAAAGCGCTTGCAGAGATGCATAAAGCTGCTGCATGATACTTCAAATGCAGATACTGCCATTTTGTGGAGTTCATTTAAAGAAAGAAAATACATCAGGAGGTTGCCTACAGCCACAAGACACGCTATTCTTCAACTTTTGGACTCTTGGCGGTTAACTGGAGCATTTGCGGTGTAGCGTAAATCTATCCCACATCCCATATGGCCTAATAATAGTCATGCGTAGTTAACTCATTCAATCCCAGCCATGTTTCAAAAGACAACCCCTTCAGTGGCGGCCATTTTAGACCATTTTGACTGATCTCTCAAGGCACACAGAATATTGTGTTCTATGGTTATATAAACATGGAACCTACAAAAAGAAACATTAGACTTCGAGAGAAAAACAAAGTTTGTTTCTACCTTTTTCTGTTCTTTAGTAATCAGCAGTAAAACAGGAAAATATCAGTTCCTGACTAAAAAAAGGGAGAAAAAATGTTTTTTGTGAAAAGATACATTTCAAGCATAACTTTCGCTTTGACACAAATATGTTTTGCTTTTGTGACAGCTCAAATATCTAAACAGCTATACCACAACATAAACAACACAAAAAAGGGCTATTTTACATCAAAATAACAATGTATTTACAAATATAACACCATGAACTATTTGCAATTTTTACATTTGGAAATGAACTACGTGTGCATGTGTGTGCGCAGGGGTTAAAATTGCTCTGAAGTGAAAAAAAATGTAAAAGACGTATAAATACGTTGGAATGGTGCATTCGGGATTACAGAAAAGTATGAATACATCTTGTGGGTCTACATGTGTCTATATTATGTCTTATTTATGCCTTGTATGTCTTATTTCTGTCTTATTATGTCCACTATATTGGGTAATATGAGTGTAAAGGTGACTGACGGAGTGCTATTTCATGTCTAGAGGGCTCTAATAACGTTAAAAAGCATATTTAGAAGGTGGTTTCCTATGCTCTCACTAGCAAAATATTCCATTGATGAGTAAATGTCCAATTAACCGCGCTAAACGAGGCATTACTGTATGTCTTTGCAGCACCTATCAAACTTTTCATATTTATCACCAACACAAATGTACACTAGAATTTCAGTCGAGGATCAACCCCGTCCCAAAAAGTAGAACTCTCATACTTTGGAGGACTGGATGCGGTGCTGCAGTGGTTGTCGGAGCGATGCCAGGCAGGCAATGTGAAGCTGGGTGACTGCCAACCACGCCACCCCTCACTCATTTATTCACGCATACAACATACAGAGTAGCCGCCTGTCTGTGTTGCCATGGAAACTGACATGCCTCCCATTGACAAATCCTCCCGTGCAGCGTGTAGTGCGCGCATGTGGGTAAACATGTGCATTTCATAGGCTGTATTTAGGGCGATGCCATGTTTATTTTACTCATCATGGCTGCATAACAGGAGGAGGCATTTCCAATGTTCTCATAGGAAAAGTGAAGAAATGTGAGATACTTACTCAGAGGAGTCTATAAAGTATATTCCAAGCGCTCCGATGCTGAGTGCAAATACTAACACCACCTAAAACGACAAGAGAAGAAAGAAAAAAAGCATTTAAAGCATCGCAAAGCAGCACAGCAGATGCTTGTGATCTGTAATTAAATATTGGCTCGTCATCCTCAGGTTGCACGGTGATGGACAGTCTAACAAAGTTGGCTGTAAATAATGGATGCTCACCTTCATGTCAGCAAATACAACCTACTGAAGGCTGGCAGTGTCCAATCTCGCTAAGCAAACAAAGGAAACACATTTGTACAACCCAGCAGCGTCATTCCACTCACTCATGTCACGTGGATGCCATCCGCGCATTTTCCGTCTCATCTTGCGCAAGATTAAATCCAACTAGATGATGTCATGTCAGCAGACATTGCGTGAATGCGGAAGATCTGAAGCGAAACTGACATGCTTTGAAAATGTACTGTATGAAAGTTGAAAAGTAGAATGAATGTAGTTTGGAAGCTGAAGCGCTGAAACTGGGCTGAAATGCAGTGGAAATATGCATCAATGCAGAATGAATGTAGTTTGGAAGCTGAGCTGAAGAGCTCGACCGAAATGCTGTTAAAATGAATAAATGTTGAAATGTAGAATGTATGGAAGGTCTCTATAAGAAAAAATATAAACAGAATGTTGATATAATTGTATGAATCGTACTGTGATTATACAGGGCTTGAACTCACAACCTTCAGGAGAAGACAACCACTCCACTCAGCAGAACGGGAGTAGTTTTGGGGGGCCCAAGATAAATCACCTGTTCATTTTCAATGAATTTTGAAATATGAAATGACACTAAATGTGGGAATATTTTTGGAAAGTCTGAATAGATATCCTCCTTGTCCGGAGTGAGCTGAATATTTTGACGTTGGATTGGTTTGAAATGGTTGAGAATGAAGGAGGCGTTAGCGGAACAAAAAATGAGGCAGAAGAAGAGGAATTAGCAAAAGAATAAAAGCTGAAAAATGGTGCACAATTTTACACATGAAGCAGTTTCATTAGAAATGCTGAAGCGAAACTGGAATGATCGAACCAGCAACCATTAGTCACCAGGAGTGACCCGCGCTTGCGCTACGCCACATACGTACGTTGAGTAATCCCTCGTTTATGGCGGTTAATTGATTCCAAACCCAAGTGAATTTCTACCAAGTAGGATTCAATATTAATAAATTGAATATTTTCATAGTTGTGGCATAGAAAACCTGTTAATGATCTTCTAAATAGGGTTTTTAACATTATTAGAGCCCTCTAGACATGAATCAACACCCCTAGAGTCACCATCACACTCCTCTTACCCAATATAGTTGATATAATCAGAGAAAATAAAACATATTACACATAAATAAGATACCATGGACTCACACGTTAGCAATTGCTTGTTGTTGTTTTTTCTGGACAGTGTACTTCCTTGTGGCTTCCAATGGCTTTACGCTCGTGTTACCCAAAACGGTAGACAGAATAACAGTTAATAAGCCTTATCAATAAAACTGCTCCAGCAGTGTTACAGTAAATGTGTTCCCTACGGAACCTTAGTGATGAGTCTAGTGCCTGTATCACCAAACACCGACACCTAGTGGCCAATGTAGAATACAGTACTATATTCACAATTACAATGCTTCTTGTGCCTATTGTATTTGCATTTGTATTTTAGTTCATTTCGTGAGACCATTTAGCCATTTTATGCTTGAAAATGCTTAATTTAGGCCAAGAGTAAATACAATTTGTTTAAAAATGATTTTTTTTTTCTAATAATAGGCCGTATTAAACCACGAAACAGTGATCATTTATTAGTTAATTTTTGAAAACCTGCAATACAGCGAGGGTGCGATAATCAAACCACGATACTGCGAGGGATGATTGTATTGCACATGCGTGGTAGAAAACGTGTTGCCTGACGTTTACAATCTGTAAATGCCGCTAAATAGACTGACGGATGACGCAAATCGAGCTTCCTAAAACGTGACTGTCGGCAAATAGGTCGACCAAACGGAGACGCCTTCTGTGCATACGTAGAACCGATCGTGTTTCCGGCACGGCTCGTGTAACGACAGCCATGCCGCCGTGCACAGAATGAGCAGAACGTTTCACGTCATGCTAAATGTAAAATGAATTTCCACCAATACGGGGCGTCATTGAAATTGTCGACTCATTTTCAATGGGAAAAATGTCACCAAACAGATTATGGAAAAAGTCCTGATTGATAGCCTACATGTCTTGAATGAGCTGAACATTTTGACGTTGGAATGGTTGGAAGCTATCGCGGGCCAAAAAATGGCGGAATGCATTATGTTGGAATGTAAAAAAAATGCAAAATGGTTGCTGAAATGTACAAATGTGTTGAACCATTACATGAGGACTGAGGATCGAACTAGCAACCATCGGGTTAGGAGACAACTAATCTACCACCTGAGCCATGTCATCTTGTAGAATAAATGGAATGTTCCAGTTATGGAAAATAATTTTTCACAAATGGGGGGCGACATTTGTCCATTCGTTTTTAGCTGACAAAAAGCGGTGGAATGTGAAATTTTGGAAAGTAAAAATGCAGATTGAATGTCGAAACAAGTTAAATTATTACAGCTGGATTGAGGATCGAACCAGCAACCACCGGATTGGGAAACCCCTCAGCCATGTCACCCTGTAGGAAAAGCAAAATGTCACACTAATGGAAAATGGAAAATGATTTTCCACCAGTAGGGGGTGCGAAAAAAAGCCCATTCATTTTCAAGGGCAAAATCCTCACAAATCCTCCTCCTGTCATTGGTGGTTTCCACTG
The DNA here is from genome assembly GCF_027744805.1 of Dunckerocampus dactyliophorus. NCBI lineage: Eukaryota > Metazoa > Chordata > Actinopteri > Syngnathiformes > Syngnathidae > Dunckerocampus > Dunckerocampus dactyliophorus. The sequence goes on along the minus strand of NC_072832.1, from coordinate 27,020,041 downwards.
GCACAATTCAACTTGATGCACAGTGTATGAAAAAAAACAAATAAATAAATAAAGGCAGTGAACATGCATTTAAAAAATGAGGAATAAATAAATAAATAAATACAGTAGTATGAAGAAATGGTATAATGTATAAATAAATGCCATGCATCCAAAAGTGGAAAGACATCACTGCAACGTCACAGCAATCATCTTCCAAATGATGCACAATAGTCTTCTATTCATCCCGTTCAACAATAGAAGCCCACTGTTCATCCATTATGGATGATGGAGCTTGATTACTTTTCCTGCGATGACCCTTTAGATTGATCCAACGCTTTGTGCTCCAGGTATTAAGCACTTGGCTTGCATTTTTAATGGCTTTGACGCTTGGATGCAGCATGGTGGCCAGCCTGGGCACATTGTTGCGCCAGGCAGAATAACCTTACATGACAAACACATCATTGACACACACACACACACACAATAGACGGTGTGTGGTTCAAGATGGAAGACGATAACATCTTGGAAGAAAACAGGCTGGGAAGCTGCTGTTGTGTAGTCCCATACGTACGTTTTATGGCTAACAGGTGAGCATAACGGTGAAAACTGCTACTGTATTGTGCACAAGGACTGCTTCATGTCAATGAAAAGATGCAACAAGCCAAAAATTCAGCAAAAATAAAGACAAATGCTGTCGCTCCTCACAGAAAACGTGCAAATGTCCATCTGCAAACATCGAGCATGCATTTAAATTGAGCATACAGGACGATGACATCTCCATGACCGTACTCCGCTAGCGTCAGAGCACCATTTGCTGTTTGATGTTTATTTTGTCCAAAAAATAACAGAACACCAAGGAAGATGTAAAATCGTAAGAAAATACAGGAGGTAAAAATAAAAATAAAAATAAAAATGTATTGTACTGTAGCGTCGCTGGGAGCACTTCCTGTTCCCCAGGGTGCTTTGCGGTAGTGTTTTGGTGCAAATGCTCTTAAAGTTACATGTTTGAGCTACATAGTTAGTTATTGTTCTGCACAAATAGCGGTAGTGTCTCGTGTGTTTTTGTGTTGCTGTGTGATGGTTTTAGTTGTGCACCATGACTGAGACTGTTGTGTTGAGTGATGACCTTCCTGAGTTCAAGTGAGCTTGATAAGCTGAATGAGAGTTCTGTCTCAAGAAATACAGCATTGGCGCTTCCTCACTGACTTCTGAGCGACACGGCATGTTTTAGCGAGCATACGTGCGCCCAATCATACAGTGCGCCTTGTGTATGTGTTAAATACAGAAATAGCACCTGGAACTGAGACTGCGTCTTTCAATAAGGTGCACTTTATGGTCGTGAAAATACGGTAAATGTATACAAAAATGCACACATAAAACACAAAACGTATGTACTATTGTATAAATCTACTAGTATAAATATATAAATCAATATGAAATATAAAATAATATTTTATAAAATAATATTTCCTATCCCAGGGTAGATCAAATGATAATACAGTATCTCATTCTGAAGCACTACAAGTCCTGTCATTGCTGTGGGGACTGTAAACATCATCATTCCAAAATCTGTACCAATTACCAATTGTTTCTTCTCCGGTGTTTTTATTAGACGCGTCATTTTGTCAGTGGATGCAAACTCGCTGATGTGCCCTTGAATTTCGGCCACGTGCGCGTGTAAAGGTCACGGCGGGTTGAAAAAGAGAGGACCGCTTAACGCTTGCTATTGTAGTCACTTGCTAAAAAGCCACGCAGGCAAGAGTGAGCACCCGACGCCGCGCTGGGGAGATAAGACGCGTCATCATCTTAAACTGACCCAGTTATTCAGCTGTGAAAGCCAGTGCACCCCCACCGCACCATCCCCCACCATCACACATCCAGCAATAGGAGCACCAAAAGGGGAAACCTGCCGTATTAAAAGACGGAGGGGCATCCCCTCACCAACAAAAATGAGATATCAAAATGAAAATAGCAGCTGCCCTGAATGTCATCGCACACTTTGTCTCCAGATTTACATGCCATGAGATTCCGAGAGCGCGTCCACGTCGCGGCTGGGGGGTGAGCGTCACACTGGAGCACGGGGATTCGGAGAAGATGTTTTCTCCTTAATAACACCCCACTTAGCTTTCATTGGTGCGTCCCATTCTATATTTAAAGCTCTGAGCTAAATCTGTCAGATGTTTTCCGAGGTGCACTTTAGCAAACATGCTGGGGTATCGGACGTGGCGACAAAAGGGTGCATGTGCCCCCGTGTGCGAGGGTTTCGGGTTCTCGGCATTGCCAGCTAAAAAGCTAAAGGCAGCTCTCGTATGACTGCAGCGGAATTGTAAACACATAATAAGACCAACGTACACGTATTAAACACACACGAGAGGCCGAGGCTCTCACTTGATTTGGCAGTCGGGAGAATTTCGGGATCTCAGCACGACTGGGAGTCGTTTAAAGTGGATGAAAACCGATCCAAAGCGTAACAGACCTCCAGCAGGGACCGGGTGAGTCGGCATAATGAAATGAAGCAGCGGTTAAGTAATTCCGTCAACAAGCCAGATCACAGTGCCGTGGCAAAAGGACTCTTTTGATCCAGTTTTATGCATTGGAATGTTAGCAGAACCTACGCAACACATTTCCATGACACGTCCAGCAAGATTTCACATTATCCAGGATATGTGCCTTTTACACAGGATCCTGGAAATCGGGATATTCGCACAACACCACGGGACACAACGTCCCATGAGATGCATGACCACATTAGTGCCAGCATCTGACGCCACCTCTTCCATTTCCACAGGGAGGACACCAAGGCGTTCCCAGGCTGTGAGACATAATCCCCCAGCGTGTCCTAGGTCTACGGCGAGGCTTTCTCCCGACTGGGCTTGCCCTTGAACACATCACCAGGGAGGCGTCCAGGAGGCATCAGGACTACTCGATGTGGAGAAGCAAAGGCAACGTGCCCCTGGTAAGGTCTCCCACGGCAAACAGGTACTAGGTGACCCCGAAGGAAAAGAACCTTCGGAGAGACCACACTTCGCACCAACGTGGGACACCGGGGGCCAGGATCTGTAGGCGAATGCTTGGTGGTCTGGCTTGGCTTGTAGGCCCCAAAAAAGTAACTTTGGGGGCTGAAGATTTACTAAAATCCAGAGGGTGCTACCAACGAAATTTTGGGGTGGGGGGATCATGCACACAACCCCTACCTACCATTACGAAAACCGTGGTTAGTATTTGAGTATGTGAGAGCCCCAAAAAGGTGATTTATTTGGCCCAATAATAACAACAGCAAAGAAAACTGTTCTAAGGGTTAGGGGTTAGGGGTTAGGGGTTAATGGTTAGGTGTTAGGGGTCAGGGGTTAGATAGGCCTGTCACCCAAATCAATAAATCAATTAACCTCACAATAAATAAAAACAACCTTGAATTTGCCGGCCTTGACATATTGACATATTGACATGTGCTTGTTGTCCTCCTGTCTCGCTACCAAACGTGTTGACAAGAATGACAAGAGAGTTCACTCTGTGCATCTGTTTCAACACCTGGGCACCTTGGTTCTATAGCAGAATGAACGGAGTGAGCTAGCAAGCCAGCAAACACAAATACGGGCAATTTGCATGTGCACCGCAAACACAACCGTCCTGTCCAGTTTTTCCAACTGGGAAAAAAAAAGTGCCACTGGAGGTGCAGCAGAGCCTTCTGTCCCGACAGTCAACGCTTACTGAGGCGTTTGGTGGGCAGAGTAAATAAAAACAAAACAGCGCAAAATGGTGCGCGCTCACAGTGTTGTTTGCTACATGTTGTTTGCATGTGTTGTTTGCCTTCCTGTTAAGGAATAATATTTCACTGATGACTGCTGCAAAGGAACACCTTTACAAGAAGCATTTGTCTTGGAAGTACGGTATAAACGCATTTTGAAAAAGCATGCTTTTCATGCTTTTTCACAGGAAAAAATGACAAGAAGGACAACATGAAAATTGCCACCAAACAGAGTAAGTTGTGTTTTATTTACATAATGTCTTCTAAGCACTATTCCATGAGAGCGACAAGGCTGAAGTAGAATTATACATGTTATCTAAAGATCTTTTGGCAGTGACTAAATCAAACTTAATCAGGCTATAAAAAACCCTTTATGGTCATTAAGAAGCTGAAAAATAATTGAAGAAAAGCAACTCCAGATTAAATTACATTACCATTTTGTGTTTTGAAGGGGACCAATCTTCATCTCCATGTCTTAAGGCTTGAGTCCACATCCTGCAAGTTCTCTATGTTATCTCCAAATGTTTCTCCCCTTATTTTTTCCTCATAAACTATTGACACATGGCTCAAATCTTCGCTATAATCACCATAAACATCCTCCGTCTCGTATGCGGCTATATTGAAACCTGTTGAAATGAGGCTGAACAGCGACAGCTAGCTCGTCATGGGTGGCGCCATGAACTATAAATTTTTTGCGAATTTACTTTTTAGAATTTGCTTTTAAAATCTGAACAATGTAAAACATAATTAGAAACAACATATAACATACTGTAGTTAAGCAACATTGGTAAATCATGTCAGGGACCGTCAGGTCTGGAGAAATGAAAGAAAATGTACAAAAACCTTGGGTAGAAAGTAAAAGGGAAAGAGAAATACTGTTTCAGGCTAAAAAAAAAAATAAAAAAAAAAAACACTACACTGTCTATTTTAGTGGATTCAGCAAAGAGCACCTTTGTGTATTAAAGTGACAAATCCTTTTAATGGCTGTAGCGCTTGTGACTTGTGTCTTTTATTAACAGCAACATCCCACCGTGGGAGCACATTTGGGGGGCTTGGAGCTGCAAGGTCAGTAAAAGCTGTGAGCGCCCAGCTCGTGTGTCGGGTTTGTTCACTTTATGACAAGAAGAAATAATACTAAAAAGTAACGCTGACAGCTGGATTGTGATGTGATTGGTATTTTTCGAAGCTTCTGCAGGTTGGAAACCAGGCTGGTTGTACGGGCTTTGGAGGAATGAGGTCATAAAAACCTTCTGGTCTACTTGGTTGGATGAATGGGAACCCCCTGTGGGAAATAGCAGCCATCAGGATGTTCTTGTTTATTAATCCAGCCTGGCTCAGTTGGGGGGGCACCAGAGAGGAGCTGCCTGACCGATGCTTCAGACAGATTTTTACAAGCTTTCACAATTAAAATCTTTCCTCTGGTTTGATTTGGCTTCTAAATAAGAAAACATACTCACAAAGTCTGCCTTTAGAATTATAAGAATGCTCACTGATTGACTCTGTCATTGTTTGGTCTGAAATGTGATTTTTTTTTTTGCATTCACATTCATTTTTACCTGTGAATGGCATGAATGTTTCAGGCTCAGTTTTCATGCCGGATGCCCTTCCTGACACTACTGTGGTCACCTGATCCTTCGTCCTCCAGTGATCAGGTGGAAGTATCCTTGGGCAAGATATGATGCTGATGCTGCGTCATCAGGAGGTAAATGTGCTAACAGTGTCAAAGCGCTTTGAATGCCTTGGAGGTGGAGAAGCGCGACACAAGTGAAAGACCATTTACCATTTACCAAATAAAGTACATTACATTTGAGTTGACCGTTGTATTGAAACGTGATTTTGGCTCTTTTATGGTGCAGATACATAAAAAGTATCATAAATAATTGAAGATGCCTGCTTTATGGATACATTGTGGCCGTCTGCAATCAGTCGTATCCCCGTGCACTGTCGCCGGTGCTTTCTTGAGTGTGTGACAAAGACGCTGGCATATTCCTCCACTGTGGAACACATGTGTAAACAAGATGGCCACGGAAGAAACTGCGAGCGTCTTCTTCTTCTTGTTCTTCTCCTGATCATTCCACATTCTAATGAAGTATACATTTACAACATTGAATGTGCTTGTATTATAAGCGTAAGTACATTTTGCAGAGAGCTGTTTCTAATATTTTGGTACCCATCATGGTAGTTTGGATCCAGCTTTTGTATGGGATGTCATTACGCTGTGCAAATATACCGGATGAAGTATTTCAAAACAAAAAAACAATAGCGTAGTAGGCGTGAGTAAACATTTACTCACATCCGATTCAGATTTTTCTGCAAGCAAAGAGCGACTGTTGATTTGCGCTCTCATTAAATAGCCACCATGTTTGCACTTGTGTTGTCTCTGCAGAACAAATACTCCTCCTCCCTCGTCAGCGCTGCGCACGCTCTCACACAAAAGACACAATCACATGTCAGCACGCAGGCGATGTCAAGAGTCTCACGAGGGGACGACAACGATTGAAACCTCCATTAAATGTTGATGGTGTGCGTCCACACACACACACACACACACACACACACACACCTTGGTGAGAAATGTCACGAGGCTGGAGTGACCTGACATCACTGTTAGGAAAACACACTTTGTATTCCAGTCACACACACACACACATGCACACACACACACACACACACACACACACCAGCGCAGGCATAACTCAAGCCTGCTGACTCCTGCTGTGCACCAGACGAAGCACACGCATACAAATGCACAGCAGAGCGGTGTTGGCGCTTTTGCAAATATTTGATAAGCACAACTCTGAAAGAAAGAAAGAAAGAAAGAAACTCCCTCGGATTCAAACGCATTGACAACAATGAAGTCCCAGGATGCTCCAGTGCGGGTTTTGTTGACTTTTTGAATGCGACAACTTGAAGCAAAAACCCCGTTTAGAGGCAAAATAGACGACATTGTAATGGCAGCCACTGTTAGGATACCCTGCTTCAAATACTAGCGATGTCCGCATGGATACTGAAATACCGATACTTCCGATAACAGATCTTTATGCTCTAAAATCAACTCCCATATCAAAATATCGATACTTCAGTCATTTCAGGTCATGTTTGTCTGTTGAAGCGATAACTGATCATAAACGGAGCCATGTGTGAATCGTGAATAATGTTTTCATTCTTAAAGGAGGTTATTAGTAGTTTATTTTAATGTTTTATTATTTTACTTACTTTCTTTTTTTATGTTTAAAATACCATTTTCGCATGTTTGATCTGATTTTGTGCTCTGTTTTTCTGTTGTTGTATATTAGCTTGGCTACATCGTAAATCACCCCGTTACCTCAACATACTTCAGGGTTTAAAATAAATACATAAAATTTGATTATTAGTTTTTAAATTAATTACTAAAAAAATTACAAATTGTGAAAGCAATTATTAATTTCTTTAAATTCATAACTTATTGAATTAATAAATGAATTAAATGCTTTGTATTCTTTATGCTATGATATAAAATACAATACTACTACAATTTACCAGACACATTAAGTGAATTTGTATCGGTATCGAATCAGTGTCACCGATACTAGCCTGAATTTTACGCAGCATCAGATCGGAAATGAAATCAGTGGTATCACACATCACTATCAAATACACTCGTGACTAATAAGAGAACCACTCGAGGTGTCACAACATCTCGTGTCACAAGATCTCGCGAGATTAAAATGTGACAAGACTTCTCGTTCAGAAAGAAACTTGTGCACACGAGCGCCTGGGACGATAGTAAATAAATGAATTAATCACACGATAAATGAAAAGGAACTGGATAATCAATATATTGCCATGTGCGTGCGCGTCTGTTTCCCTCGTCTCTCGCCTCCAAAGCACCTTGCCGCGTTTCTTCCATAGAACAACGGCATGAATGGAGCGAGCCCTTTTGTCAGTGGGTGGAGGCGGGGTCGCTAGCACACACACAGAGTGCAGAAGAGTGTAAGGTAGTAGAAATTAAATGAGTAGATTGCAATAACTTGACTTATATTTCTTTATTATTTTGTCATTGTACTTTTCTTAAAAGCGAGTCAAATCTCGTCTCGTCGACATTCTCGTGTATCATCGTGAGCTGAGTGTCTTGTGACACCCCCACAAATCACAGTAAGAGTCCTCACACTAGGTCAGGGGTGTCCAAACGTTTTCCACTGGGGGCCGCATAGTGAAAAATGAAAGGTTGCGAGGGCGACTTTGATATTTTGGAAAGCAGAGGTTTTGTATATTTCAGAGAAAGGGTGACAGAGGGGAAGAATTATTATTATTAGTATCAACTATTCTATTTGCTCTTTTTTGCCATTTTCATCGTTTAATTTTCCAAAACTTTCTTAGTAAATGTTCTTCTCATAATATTATGACTTCATTCCAAAAATATTTTGACTTTATTCGCGTGTTCTTATAACTTTTTCCCCAACCAAATTTTCCAAGAATGACAACTTTATTTTGCTTTGCTTGTTTCTCATAATATTACAACTTGAAAAAACATACATTTTCTTATCTTATTATTCTGTTTTCTAATATCACCTGTCACCTGTCACCTCTATGCTAGTAAAATGATGTTATATTATCTGATAATTACTCACATAAAATTGCAAGTTGTTTTTCTTGTTACAATACAACATTTTTCTCTTAATATTTTGACTTTATTCTCGTAAAATTATAGCTTTTTTTCCATTTCTGCTGGGGTTTTTTTATTTTTAAACTATTTCAACTTTCTTCTTGTAAATGTTCTTCTGACTTTACTACCATCATTTTTTCCATAGTCCCATAATATGATATCCTTTTCCACAACCTAATTTTCCAACAATAACAACTTTATTTCCACCTGTCGCCTGTCATTAATTTGCGGGGTCTGCGGTGATGCGGACTCTGCTTCGGTCCGTTGTGGTGAAGAGGGAGCTGAGCCATCTACGTTCCTACCCTCACCTATGGTCATGAGCTTTGGGTAGTGACCGAAAGGACAAGATGGCGGGTACAAGCGGACAAAATGAGTTTTCTGTGTGGGGTGGCTGGTCCATTAGAGATAAGGTGAGAAGTACTGTCATTCGGGAGAAACTTGGAATAGAAGCGCTGCTCCTCCGCAGTGAGAGGACCCAGATGAGGTGGCTCAGGCATCTGGTCAGGAAACCTCCCTGGGGAGGTGTTCAGGGAACGTCCGACGGGTAGGAGGCCTTGGGGAAGACCCAGGATACCTTGGAGAGACTATGTCTCTCAACTGATCTGGGAGCGCCTCGGGATCCGCGGGGAGGAGCTGGACTAAGCAGCCGGGGAGAGGAAAGTCTGGGCTTACCTGCTGAGGCTGCAGCACCCGTGACCCGACCTCGGATGAGCGGTACACGATGGATGGATGGAAAGAACAACTTCGTTTGGGTTTGTTTGTTTCTTGTGATATTATGACTTTAAAAATATTCTATAATATTTCTACTTTACGGTATTTATGCAAATTTTTGTCTCTAAATTACATCTTTTTTTCTCTTAATGTTTAGATTTTATTCTTGTAAAACTACTGCACATTTTTTCATTTTTGTTTTTGTTTTTTTCTTTTTACTTTTCATTTTCGCTGTAAACTTGTGACGTTTTTGTAATTTTTTGCTGACACCCTTGCACTAAGTCAGTGGTTCTCAGTTAGTTTCCGTCATGCCCCCATAGGGAGACAGAACTGCTTTCACGCCCCCCTGATGTGAAATACTATTGAAACTGATGTCTATTTATTTATCTGCACTGTACAGACTGAACTCGGAACTCACAGCGTATTCAGGAGTCAAACGCATGCCGATAAGACAAATTCATACATGTTGGCAGGTCTGCACTAACATTGCCTCTCACGCCCCCCCGACCACCCCACTATTTGAGAAGCACTGCACTAAGTACTGTACTGTACTGTAAGTACTGTAGACTCATACATGCACTTATGCTGTACTCCTTTTTCAAAAAGTGCAAAGTATTCAAAAATAATATTTTGCATTTCCAATCATGTTCAAATACTGTAGTGACTGAATAAAAGATGGTACTTGCCCCCATAGACAATAGTATGAACTAGATGGGTTGTCTTATATTAGGGGGGTAAAGATGTATACAGTAACCCCTCATTTATTGCTTCCAGACCCAACCGTGATAAGCAAATTTCTGCGAAGTAGGCTACCTCACTTGTAACTGACATATTTTGGTAGTTAGAGCATAGAAAAGAAATAAAATAACACCCCTATAGTCACCTTTACACTCCTATTTCCCAATACACTAGACTTAATAACAGAAAACAAGACATTTACGACAGAAATAAGACACAACCGAGTCCCGTCCCTGTGCGAAAACTGAGGCAACATTTAGCTGGAAACCAAAGCGTACGACTGTAAAATGATTGGCAGGGCCGTGAGGACAGGTGCAGAGCACAATGGAGAGCAGCCTTTGGTCAGTATGATAGTCGACATGCTTTGTCATTTATGTACATTGGGGGGTACACGACAGGGGTTTTAATTGATGTGACCCACTGACTTTTATAGCGAAGGAACACGCCTGCATCGTTTTGGCTCAGCGTGTCCAATAAGACCGGCCTCAGTGCAGGTTGCACCATAAAGAACATCCACGTGTACGCCATTGACACCTGACATCTATTATATGCACCACTGAGGAAGAAGTCCCAATCAATCACGCAGCTTCCACTTCAGACATCAAACAGAACATTAGAGGCCGCGCGCCTGCAGCATCGTATCAAGTCGGCATTACAGTCGGACCCCCGCATTTTGCTTCCTTTAACCCCGATGGCCTCGGTGGAAGACAGATGCCGTCGCATTGTTGTACCTCTGCAACAGAACTGGTGATTGATGGGGGGGGGAAGCCTCTCAGGTCTGACAAGATGACAGCTTCTAAAATGAGCATCTGTCAGCTGGAGATGAAGAGGACACCTGAAGTGGGGGGGAGTCACAGGAGTGCTTTTCTGTTTTTAAAAACCTATTGCAAAACGCTAGCCAGAGATCCTTTATATGACACGGGCGCGCTGCTGTTTTTAAGGCTCGATTACAAAAACCTAAGCCAAAGATCGTCTTATGGAGCGCTGTGCTGTTTTTAAGCACTTGCCGCAAAAACATTCACAGATGCAAAACCGCGAGTCGAAGATCCTCTATATGACAAGACTGCTTGGCTGTTTTTTTTAGGACCTACTGCATAAACACTAGTCCAAGATCCTCTAAATGACAGGAGCGACCTGCTGCCAAAATGTTTGTCGCTCCCAAGTTTGGAAGTGCATTCACGGGCCGCATGTGACCCGTTGAAAAGGGCTGCACTCAGGTTGATGGAAGTTGGTCTGTGGAGGATAAAATGCTTGAAAACTTCAAGAGTGGAGAAAACAGAGAGAGGTCCGCGTCCCTAGACAGCATCCTCGTGACCTTGAAGCATTGCAGAGCACTGAGAAAATGACAGCGCGGTGAGGCCGCGAGAAGAGATAAAAGCCCGAGATGACGACAGGAGATGAAGGGATGAGGGAATATTGTGGAGACGCCCCCGGTGGGATGTGACGAGCATGAGGAGGTAGAAAATGGCTCGTGGCGGAGACAGAATGGGAGCAGCTGAAGAGAATGGGGGGCGGAGGGTATTACAGCATGTCCTCTAAGGCGCAGCGACGTGCTTAAATGCCACGCCGCGCGCACGTCTGCGCTCTTGTTTGCATGCCGAAGACTTCACCCGTCCCTGGGCTTCGACCTTTGGGAGCGCTGTGTCCGTGGGACAGGGAGGGAGGACCCCCGACCAGCACCAAAAAGATGAGAAGATACATGTGACCCGCCTGCAAAGAGCTGGCTGCTGCCACGACACAGCTGATATGATGCCATTATGCAGATGCACCGGCGCTGCGGGCTTCTATTATTTCCACTCAGAGCGTTCAGCCGTGACCGCCACGCTAGCAACGTATTCAAAACTTCATGCAGGAGGGGGACGGCTTATGATGTCTAAGCAACAACAGCAACAAAACATACACAAGCACCATTTTTTATAAAGCTAACCTCGTGTGTGAAGAAGGGCTTCCAGTCTGCACGTTCATTACGGATTTTAGAATTATTACGGATTTCTGTTTAGGCAGAAACTAATTGGGTCCGAATGAGCAGGCGTGTCCCAAACTTTTTATACAGTGAAAAATGAAAGGGCCCAACTTCGCCACCTTGATATTTTATTAAGCAACACATGTAGCTATTAGAGATGTCCCTCGGCTGCCGATGCACCGTATATTGAAGATCGGATAATATCGGCTTCTGCCACGAGATCAGGCCGAACCGGTTGCCGCATAGCGTTCGTAACTCTGGGCCACACTCCAACATGGCAGGTGCGGTAACGTGCTTCAAAGCTAGTTGCCACTCGACTCACGCCACCCGCGAGAAGATGTCAATGTCCGCGGTGTACCGTGGTGACGTTAGTTTCACGTTGGATGTCAGATATTCGGCTCCGTAAGTGTCAACTTATTGACACCCCTATGTGAGTAATGGTCTCACCTCGGACACCTCAAAGAAACATTTCTGACTCCGCCAATGCTTGCATGGGAAGTGCTGCTCTAACCGCTGGTTGTTTATACTAGGGACCGCCAATAAATTACCACTGCACTGAAGAGAGTTGTGAAAAAAATATGTCATATATTGTAAATCACACCACAAATTCATCTATACAGTAACTATAGTAACTATAACATATATACAGTAACCATGTCAAATGATTAGTCCTACTCTGAGAGTATTTTGTTTTGTTTTTCCAATTTTATCTCTTATTGGGTGGACTTGTATTGGATCTTTTATTGGATTAGAACCTGACTCACAGAGGTTTGTTACAAAAGCCAAACAATATTGTTGGTCATGCTGTGTAACTCAGCAATGCTTTAGTTGCATTATTTTTAATGCAATTTTCATAACCATATTCAATTCCACAAATTCATGTTTGTAACAAAAGCTTATTATAAAAAAAAAAAAGGATCGGCACCGGATCGGAAAGACTATAAAACAAAATTGGATCGGATAGGAAGCCAAAAAAGTGTGGATCGGGACATCCCTAGCAGATATGCTAAGAAGTTATATATACTGCAAAAAAAATAAAGGCAACATGAAAATAACATCCTAGATTTGAATGAATTAAATATTCTTATGAAATTCTTTGTTCTTTACAGTTGAATGTGCTGACAACAAAATCACACAAAAAATATCAATGAAAATTGATCGTTTCCATTCATAATTATAATCATTAAGAATTCCCATTGATCATTTGCATTGAATCGAAATTGATTGTCAATCTGTGTTGCTTCCTGGGTTTACAGAAGTGTGATTGACTTGTGTTCCCTTTATTTTTTTGAGCAGTGTATATTTCAAGAAAAAACTGCATCTCTGCTTTGTGGTAAATTTGAAAAAGCCTATTATTAATATGAACTTCACTCTTCACTTGTTTTTTGTATTTTTGCTGTTGCTTTTGTTTATTTTTGAAATATTTGACCTTTCTTCTTAAATACCGTAAATTTCGGTGTATATACCGCTACTTTTTTCGTATACTTTGAACCCTGCGGCTTTCACAACGGTGCGGCTAATCTACGGCTCGTGACATGTCCTTTACTCCAGAACTCCTGCTAATTGTTTAAATACTGTGCTGCTCGCGAGTCACTGAGGAAACAGAGCCAATCACGAGCTACCAGGGCGCTCACAACGAGCTTGTCAAGCCAGGTCGTGATACACCACAGAACAGCATAACAATATAACAGTCTGACTCACGGTTTCATCTTACTATGAACACTAAATTCATAGCACAGAAACTTAACAGGTATACCTGACCAATATGCAAACATGAACAATAAATAACAAATTAAAAAAAATAAATATACCATTTATAAAAAAGGAATGCTCTACCAGGAATGAATGGTCTGGAACAAAGTAACCGCCACGAAGGAGGGATTACTGTATTGCTTTTGCATAATACATGAACTTTGTAAAGGTGTGATACCTCCAAACACCTTCATGGAAGCACGGATAGTGGCTGGGTGGTTTTGAATGTGATTGTCTGCATCAGCTGCAGCAGTCTTGGCATTTACACAAGCACCACCACCTCTCATCCCATTAGCAGTCGACCCACGCGAAGAAAGTGAGGCGAGAGAGGAAGTTTGCTGTCATTGTTTCGCACTTTTTTCCTTCTCCATCTGCTCAGCCGGCCATAATGCCTATACAGGTCGCTACACTGTTATCTGAGCACCATTACGGCCCGCAATCTTATTATGTTGCTTTAATCACGATATAAATCAGCCTTGCCACACTTGATAATGTCAAACCTTTATCACACCGACGCCATGTGTATTAAAATGCAATGACTTTGTCTGACGCATCTTGCGGAATGCAGCGTTTGGCTTGTTAGGCTTGGTTAAGACAAACGACGGTGCATGTGTGCTGCTCTGGGGCACTTTTGGTGAAGCGCAAACGCTATCATCCACACCCAAGAAGCGGATCAGGACCGCTCGGTCCGCTTGCAAGTGAACTCTATTGCGCTTTGCTTCACTTGAGCTCAAATGTGAACGCTACAGACACCAAAGACATGGACTAGTGTTACAATGACAGCAAAAAGCATTCAAAAACTGTATATACAGTGTATACAGTATATATATATATGTATGTGTATATATATATATATATATATATATATATATATATATATATATATATATATATATATATACTGTATAATATATATATATATATATATATATATATACATATATACATAGGTATAGGATTCCATTTTAATGACTTCATGGCTTCATGCAGTGTTAAGGTAATGTCATGTAAGCTAATGTCTCAATGTTTTGTGTCATTACTGCCGCCTAGTGACCACAATACTACATATCACTTGTACTTCCATATGTTTGGACTACTAATAGACCATAGACTACCACCAAACAGCCATCATTTATGAATCCCTTTCTGAAAACACAATACAGCGAGAGAGCGATAATCGAACTGCAATAATGCGAGGGAGGACTGCATAATGAAAATAACAGTGTGACCAATAAGGGAACCGCGGCATTACCGGACCAGCGTACAGAACCCCAAGTATGAATGCAGCCTTAAAATAGCGCAATTTTTGATTAAGAGCTTCACAATAACCAAGCTGATGCATGTTGTTCATTGTTGCTCCTTTTCTTCAAGCATCCTCAAAGCAACCAACTACACCCCCCCACACACACCTCCATCCCCACCCCCCCAAGGGAGGCTACATTTCATCTGGGAGGAGAAGCGGCAGTGACACTATCTTTATCTAATTAAATCGTGGTTTCGTTTAATTTCCCGAAGGTTAATGAGAAGTTTATCATCCGCGTCAGAGCCCACTTTCGCTCGCTAGCGTCATGTAGTGCCTCCTGATAAGGGCAGACGCTCGCCTGCGTGCTTGCTAGCAGCAAGGTTAAACCCACGACGAGGCTGAGTTAGTATTCTGTGCTTCGCCTTACATCAGATCAAGGCTTATGTACAGCTGTCTAACCAACTGGGTCCAGACAGCGGGTGAGTGCCTGGACCCTGACACGAGTGACCTGAGATACGTTCACCCACCAGCGGAGAGGCATGCACCTTCTTAGTAATCTTCCAGCAGCACTCAGAGTCATAAAATATTAAAAACAAAGTCGAAAGAATCCAGCGCTACTAATCAGGCCCTCCATATGCTCGAGTAGGCTTGAGATATGAGCGCAAGGTTGATTTGCGAGCGGTTTCTGTGTCTTCCTTGCCCTTTGGTGTCTATGCCGTATTAATAATTCCACTTTAGTCACGTATTAATTCTGTGGATAATTAATAGCTATTCTATTTTCAACCCAACCGAGTCTTCAGAACCTGAAAACTCAAAGACGACCATCCGTTATTTGACATGAGAACCTATCATCACATGATCACAGGGTCCCTAACCTTCATCACACTGAGGCGAGCGCCGCTTCAGTGTCCATTAGCCCCACCTCTCACCTTCTCTCCGCCGCCTGTGTGATTGATTGTTGACTGGCAGTGACGCCGGTGATTGTTGTTCAATATCATTCCGTCGGTGAAAAGTTCAACCGGCCTGTTGCCTGCGAGGCAAATAGTTCCTCTGAGACGGGAACATTTAGTATCAGCCTTGCCTCACCGCAGCAGGAAGTGCAATAAAGCTACTTTGTATACGTGTATACGTGTAACGGATGCTAGCTGACGCAGCTGTGCAAGTGTATGTTAGTAAACCTCACCTCCTGACACCCTCAGAGTCTGAGCTTTTAGCTCAATGGTTGTAGCTCTCGACTCTCATTATGTGGAGCCTGGTTCGAGCCCAGAGTAGAATGCGGGGCTAGCTGAACCAGGTTTTGGTAAACCTTCCTCCCTGACACCTTAAGAGTTGCGCTGGACATGGAGTTGACAGTCCGGGCTTTTAGGTCTATGGGTGGCACGCTTCACTCTCATTCTGCAGATGTAGTTCAAGCCCAGGGATGAACTGGGTCACAGTTACATTGGTGCCCTGACCTGGATGAGATGTGGGGGGGTGGGTGTAATGGACGCAGTCAGTGCAGCTGTGCAAGACTACGTTGGTAAACCTCATCAAGTTGACAATCCGGGTTTGTAGCTCTTCACTCTCATTCTGCGGACCCTGGTTTGAGGATGGAACTCGGGTCTGGGTAAACCAGGCTGGTTGCTTAGGTGCCGTGAACCTGATGCGAATGAGGTTTAGGGGAGTGAGTGTAACGGTTACCAACTGTGCAAGAGTACCTTGGTAAACCTTACTCCCTGATACCTTAAGAGTCACACTGGACATCAAATTGACAATCCCGACTTTTAGCTCTTGACTCTCATTCTGCGAGGGGCTGGCTGAGCCAGGCGGGTTACATCGGGGCAGTGACCCGGATGAGAGTGAGGTTAAGAAAGGATGAAGTCATGTCCGAGCTGGTTAAACCATCCTCACATGTTCTTCATGTTTGAACCTATTAACTTAACTTCTTTTCACATTTGTGTGACAATTAAAAATGCTAGATTTGCTATGTTTTCAATTTCCGCCTTTCATTTATGTGAACAAAATTTCCACATTCAAATTAGGTGACACACAAAAGGGTGAAATTTTGCCAAAACATGCACCCCCTACTGAGTTCCCTGCGCTATTATCTTGTCTGACAAATACAACACATGCTGGCGCTGTTATTAAAACCGAACAAACGTGACCCCATAAGAGGTCATATTGAATTGAAATTTCTCACGTGTGCTCAACAAAAACACCTTCATAACTTTAGGGTCCTTATGCAAATCAACACATGACTTGGTGCACACCTTGAGGGGACTGACAAGAGCGTGGGTATAAAATCTGAGCAAGATTGGTTGAAAAACACGTCCACCATCAGGCAAAACGTCTTTGCAAAGACATGGGCGGGACATAGCAACTAATTCTCCGTAAATCCTTGATCATTTGTCTAAAGACGACACAACTTTGGGGATATCTATATTACATATACACCAGCATATGTTACAAGGCACTTTGACCACAACCAAAAGGGGGCGCCACACAAGTCATTTACAGCCCAGCTCTCCTCCCATTGTTCTTTTTTACGTTCGCATTTTTGGCATTCTCCTTCAACCTTGATGCTAATTTTAGCCCAATAAGCTGCAGCTCCAATCCGTCTTGAGTGACTGGAGCATCAAGGAGTCATGGAGGCAAGTAGTGTGCAGGATGCCTCTGCAGAGAGCTTAACGCAGTGACGAATACGAGACTGTAAACAAAGCTTGCTATGTACAATACTGTACTGGAGCAGCAGGCTGGAACAGCAATGCAGGACAGGAATGTGACAGAGGAAACTCATTACAGTTGACTTACTGTCAGCTAACAACACTTGCGACCACATGTTCAACATGACAAAGTGCGTACACACAAATACACCCTTCGTATAGGCAGAGCTTCTGTCCTGTTGATTTCCAGCTTGCAAACGATGAGCCATCATGAGAAACTTTACAGTCAGCGTTTTAGGTTTGTACTGAGGATGTTGATGTCAATGTCAAATGATTCATTGAAGTTAGATTTGTATAAAAATCCATAATCTCTTCTTCAAGGACAGCTTCTTGGAAGTTTGCCACCACCAGACTAGAAAATTGTACATTGTACATAATATATATTATTTATTTTATTATTTAATTTTTGTATTTTTCTTTTATTTATTTTTAATTGTACAGTCAAACCTGTCTTAGCAGCCACTGAAAAATCCCCCGCACAAAATGTATGCGTTATAGACCCTGTGTATAGCGGTCACCTGTCTAACGTGGCCAGCGTCCACCCATTTTGTATCCCTTGGTCAATATCTGACCGCATATAGCAGCCAAAATGCCGACTCAAGCAGAAGCTTCATGCACGAAAAAGTTTTGTTTTTTAAGCAATGAAGCCGTCGTGTGTAGACTTTAATTACTGAGTCCTAGTTCGACATAAAAAAGCCGTCTTCTTACTTTGCAATGCCGCCCTGAAAAAATGGTAATCTTCCCACTTTGCAATGCCGTGAATAGATTCTAAAATAGCCCAAACACCTGAATAAAACATCTAAAATATCACTTAATTGTCGACTAATTAGAGATTAGAAACCCATTCAATAAGAAAGGAGCGATGGTATTGTTAGTTTACAACGATCTTCGCACCTCCTCCAAACTCACTTGTTCACGCACACACCCATTCATGACTGCTTCACGCGTATCCTGTACATACATCCTTGGGCTCGTTCACTCAAATTTTTATTTCTTGCTTTTAAAATCGGGAAATTTGTGACGTTCTGCAGGACAGGAGCGAGCGTCCCCTGTCCTGCGCTATTATTTGGCGGGCTGTGCCTTCTCCGGAGTTGTTACCTAGATTTACATACCTGCTTATGTGTCAACAGAGCCTTTTCCCCTATGTCTCTTAGTTTTGCTCCAGTCTTTTTGTGAATACATGTTAATATGTGTGCGCAGAAATTCAAAATGGCCGCCAACCTGTCTATAGTGGCCACCTGTCTATAGCGGCCAAGTTTGCCGTTTCCCTTCAGTGGCCGCTATAGACAGGTTTGACTGTATGTATGTATATATATATATATATATATATATATATATATTTTTTTTTTATTTATTATTTATTTATTTTACATATACATACCTGTGTAGGCTCTCAGTCGTACAGGAGGAACATAAACTAGGGGTTATTAGGACCTCCAACATAGAGCGGAACAAATACCAACTAGTGCTGAGGGAAGGAAAAAGGAGACACAACATGTCCAGAGAGCGCTCTCAACCTGTGGGTACCCGCGGTGGGCTTTTAACAAATGTCAAAAGAAGAGAGTAGGGAAAGAAACCCAAAAGCCCACAGAAGCAAAAAGGAGAGGAGTGGTAGTCCCTTATGTAGCGGGGGTCTCCGAAAAACTCCAGAGGATCTTATGGCAACACAAAATTCCTACCTATTTCAAACCAGTAAATACCCTGAGACAAAAATGAGTGCATCCTAAAGACACGGCTCCAAACCAAAAACAGAGCAATGTGGTCTATTCCATCCACTGTAAAGATGAGGAATGCAAAGAGCACTACATTGGGGAAACTAAGCAAATGCTCCAAAAAAGGCTTTATCAACATCGCAGGGACAATTCTAGTGGTCCTCAATCAGCAGTACATCTACACCTTAAAGCAACCAATCACTCTTTTGAGGACAGCGAGGTAAAGATTTTGGCCAAAGAAAACAGATGGTTTGAAAGAGGAGTAAAGGAAGCTATTTTTGTCAAACAACAGAACCCATCATTGAATCGGAATGGTGGTTTGAGGTTTAATTTGGACCCTGTGTTCAGCAGGTTGCTGAGACCAAAACCCACAGCTCTTAGTCTTGCAAATGAGGTGGAGCCAGGGCCGAGCCAGAACAATAGATGCTAACGAGCCAGTATCAGAGTCGTTCATACCCAACTACAGGGAGCTACACTTCCCTTTGATCGGAGGTGTTAATAGCAGGATAGGATTATACCACTACTCCGCCCAGGCTTAGTGTAAGGAACCAATAGAAGGAGGGTGTAGGCACACCAATTCCGCCCACGCTTACTGTATTTAAGGCCTAGGCTACCAGCACTTATTAGTTCGCTGACGAAGCTCTTCGGATGAGGAGCAAAACGTCCGACACCTTCTTCACAGAAGTACAGATGACGTCTCAAGAAGCCTTTTCCTCGATTTACATATACATATTTATTATGCATGTATTCCTTTTTCATTTTCTTTTTTATTTATTTTTATTATACAATTTGGGTGTAGGGCCCTTTTCCAGGTGATCATAGATAGTAGAGTGAGACTGGCGGATTCCTGTGAATTACAGATTGACAGAGGTTGCCATGGTGATAAGCCACTTGTGGGAATAGCCAAGGCTGCTCGGTTATGATAAACACAACAATTCGATACATCCTAGACACTGTTCCCCCATGTCCCTATAACAGCATTCCGTGTTGTGCTATACATTCTTAGGTGCGGATATCTCAGCAGGCTTCAAGTCAATACTGATGCAATTGAACACCGTTCTCAGGGAAGGAGCAACAAATCCCACAATTAAGTTTCTAATATGAAAACCCGAGAACCACTGCTGTTCCAAAGAGAGATTATATTACAAATATTGGTGTACAAGTTTAATAAAATTGGATCTTGGTTATAAATGTGGAATTTTCGACGGAAAGTGGTTTTGGCTTGAGAAAACAAATTGAGTCCATTCATTAAAGGGACTCTATCCTGCTCATCTCACACTGAAATCCCAGTCGGACACACTAGTAAGATAGAAAACGTACAAGTATGGATAAATATCAAATATACACACCACCAATAAATGATAATGTGAGATAATCCATGACCAGATGGAAGCGGAGTCACGGTTTAGCCTTCAGCCTGGTCGGCAGGCTAGTGCTAGAGGCTGGCAGGCTCGAGAAGGCCTTCCTCCAAGCCGCGTCTACATAACCCACACTGCTTGTCCGTTGGAATTCCAGTCATGACTTACAATTGTATATACTAACTTGTGTGTTCTGTGGGAAAATCACATATTTTTTTGAGAAAAAATGCAAATGCAAAATCGGGAATAGGTGGGTATCCATTGTACATAAATCTGAAAAGTTGT
Organism: Dunckerocampus dactyliophorus; assembly: GCF_027744805.1. NCBI lineage: Eukaryota > Metazoa > Chordata > Actinopteri > Syngnathiformes > Syngnathidae > Dunckerocampus > Dunckerocampus dactyliophorus. The sequence goes on along the minus strand of NC_072832.1, from coordinate 26,999,208 downwards.
ATAGGGCCCCTTTAACTCATTCCATACCAAAGTATTTATACGTTTTTTTGCACGAGACACAAGTGCACAATAAAAGAGGTCACGTTTCATGCAGTTGTAAGCCATAAAAATGGCAACAAGGTGGCAGAAGTGCATTTCATAAGAACTCGACATGTGAATTTGAATAGAAAAAACACACATGACAGCAAGGAGGAAGTGAGAGAGCATGGAGGAGTGTAGCGTGCAGAAGGTTAGGCATTGTAGGGAAATTTTAACGCACCCGCGCACGCATGCGTGCACACACATCGTTCAGTTCCAAATGTGAAAACTGTAAAGAGTTCATATTTGTAAATAATTGTTATTTTGATGTAAAACAACCTTTTTTGTGTTGTTTATGTTGGTATAGTTGTTTAGATATTTGAGCTGTCACAAAAGCAAAAAAATTGTGTCAAAGTGAAAGTTATACTTGTAATGTATCTTTTCAGAAAAAGCTGTTTTTTCTCCTTGTTTTAGTCGGTAACTGATATTTTCCTGAAACATAGCTGTGTTCTACTGCTGATTACTACAGAATGGAAAAAGGTAAACACAGACTTTTTTTCTGATGAAAGATGAGTCTAATATTTCTTTTGGTACGTTCCATGTGTATGTAGCCATACAACACAATAGTTTGTATGCCATTAAAAATATGTCAAAATGGTCTAAAACGGCCGGTGCTGAAGGGGTTGAATTTTGAAAAATTGCTGTGATTGAATGAGTTAAAAGAATAGATATGTGAGGTTGTTGTTATATCGTATAGTAAATAAATAAAATACAAATACAAATAGTAACAACTAAGCAGAGGTTATATGATAAAAAATACCTTCATTAAATAGTAATAAAGAATAAATAAGTAGCCTCATGATCATCCCACCAATGATGTCATGGAAAGTATGAGCAGCATGTCTCAGAGGTGAAGTGTTTTTGGGCTATCCCACGGAGGGAAATATAGCATCCCAGTGGGGGTAAACGGATCTGAAACCTTGCTAAGCAGATGGTCCCTTTTCTGCTGACTCCCCCAGTTATACAGCAACCCGCCACGAGTGACGACAGGTGCGACCCGTGAATAAATATGACTTATTGTTGCACATAAAAAATGAGTTGGTGTTGTGCGGCCGCGTTCACACTTGTTGTGTGAATGCTGAGCTGCACGGTTGCTGGTTCAATCCTCTGTCGGTGAATAGATTTCAACACACGTCCTGGATATTTCAACATTCATTCTACATTTCAGTTCAGCTTCAGCATTCACAGGCAATTTCTACTGAAATGACTTCATATTCTATTGTAGATTAACATTATTACATTTTAAATATAGTATCTATGTATGCATTTATTTTATTTTAGCACTTTTTTGCTTTCTTTTTCCAATCAGCGGATATTGTTACACACTTTTTTCTCTCCCCATTAGAAAACACCTAAAGACAGGACATGAACACACAATCAGTAATTGCTGAGATTAGGATTGAATAAACTCTGCTTCTTCCTAGTCGCCTTTTAATCATGACGTTCCTTAAAGTGCTCGTCAAAATCAAAACACACGTTCCTCTTGTTTCCGCCATGAAAAATAACATTGAAAGGCATAGTTATTGTCTTAGACATGTGCTCGAATGTTTAAATGTTTATTATTTTCTACTAATTTCATCACTTCTTCCGGGTCTTGGGGAGGCAGAGCAGGTGATGTCAGATCCGGACAGTCCCGCCCGGAACTTCTGCGTCACTACAACGCATTCTCTGATATTACGCTCAACGTCTCTGTGAAGTTCAGTTTGTTGGATATTTGTTTTATATTACGCCCGCTCATTGTATTGAAGACATTTGCTGGAACACTCCAGGAGACGGAGTAAGCTTGTTGATTTCTAAAAGACACCATCGACCTGCTTGCTAAAAAACAACGGCCTATCGTCTTCAGCTTTGTGCAGTGTTCTGATAGCTGTGGCTATCACTGCCAGTAAAACATATCTTACTCCTCCATTGCTGTCAACATGCTTTCTTCGCGTGCTTTCACGGCTGTGCTTCTTTGCACCTGCTATCCGGTGTCACCCGTAAGTGTTCTCGACATGAATTGCATGAATTGCATTGTTTATTTATGACACCAGTATGACAAAATGTTTTATTGACTCATTCAATACCAAAGACATATTTATACGTTTTTATAAACCCAGAAGCTCGATCCCAAAGATGTAGTTGATGTTGTTTTTGCACGAGGGGTGATAACGCAACTCCCCACTAACACATGTGGCTATAGAGTAGTTTTAAGCCATAAACACGGCCACTTGATGGCAGAAGTGCATTTGATAAGAGCTTGGCAGCAATCTTGTAAGTAGAAAAATCACACATGACGGAGAGGAGGAAGTGGAAGAGGGCGCAGAAGGTTACGAAGTTACGCATTGTAGGGAAACGCATGCACACACTCCCGCGCATACTTCCGTTCCAAATGTGAAAATTGGAAATAGTTCATGGTGTTATATTTGTAAATAAATTGTTATTTTGATGTTTAAAAAAGTCATTTTTGGTTGTTTAGATATTTGAGCTGTCACAAAAGCAAAAAATATTGTGCCAAAGTGAAAGGCATGCTTGAAATGTATCTTTTCACAAAAAGATGGTTTTCTATCTTTTCTAGTTGGGAACTGATATTTTCTACTACTGATTAATAAAGAACGGAAAAAGGTAGAAACAAAATTTAGTTCTAATGAAAGTCGGGAGTGTAATGTTTCTTTTGGTAGGTTCCATGTTTATATAACCATAGAACACAATATTCTGTGTGCCTTGAAAGATCAGTCAAAATGGTCTAAAATGGCCGCTACTTTTGAAAAAAGGCTGGCTTTGAATGAGTTAAGTGAGGACTTTCATTTGTTATTGTTTTTTTCAAACTCTTTTGGTGTCATGAGCACTTTAATACAACTTGTCAAGCATGTCCACAACAACTAAAGCATCACCATGACCAAAGTGGTAACGCGTTGGATGCGCTTTTGTTTGTCTTTCAGTGACTTTCACGTGAATTGAGGCAATCTTTCCCTCCCTGTTTGTTGCTGCAATAATAACCCGCCCGCCCTATCAAGCAGAGGTATGGATGCAGTCGACCCCATCACCGTGCATGCCATCCCTGCCCTCCTACACGGCTTCTCTCCCTCTCTCCAGGCGTGACTCAGACGTGCTGATGTATGTAGAGGCTGAGCCAGACGGAGAAGTGGAGGCAGCAGCTGACTTGCAGCATCATAAAGCCTGCGCCTTCCAAAAACAAAAAGAAAAAAAGTTGAATATCAAGGAGGTGGAGCTTAATCAGTCCCCACCGGGAAACGGTCTTAAAGGTTTACCCACTGTGGGGGGCTTAGCACTCTGACTGAATGACAGTGGCCAGACCTCAGCTGAGCTGCAAGGGATTTCTTTCCTCAAAGAATTCCAAGGTCATTCTAATGTCATTTCCTGAATAATGAGGAACCTGGGAAAAAAGAACTGACTTCCCATTTTCTTATCGAGGAAGAAATCCAGCGCTTGAAGGCATCAGAAATGTTGTGAGTGGGCGTGCGAGTGCATGAGTTGGTCAAAAACACTCGCTGGTGAGTGAAGCTTTGAAAAAAGGACGGAGAGTGTTTTGTTGGCAGCGATGTTGCAGTAAAAGCAAAATGTATTACCCTGATACCTGTACATTTTCATTCACTTTCGTCCGTCGCCTCATCGCGGTTTGAATTGCGCGGCTTCACTCTACCACGGCCTTTCAAACATGTTTTCATTAATATATGATGCTGTTTAGTGGTTGAATAGTATTTCAGTATGACAGGATGGCCTTTACTCGTCACTTATACACAGGTACAAGCCAAATTGTGCAATCATCCATCCATACATATACAACATACCATAAAGTAAGACGGGGGGGTAGACAGGACAGGATGACTGGGCGATAAAAGAAGAAAGAGGAAAGGGAGCAACAGGAGGCGAGGGGAGGAAAAAAAGACAATTCTAAACTAAGCTTTTATGGGAGAGTTCAGTGTGGGCCTGGCAAAAAACCTTTTACAACATGGACTCCAGACTTGCACCAAGGGAGGGGGCAAAGGGGAGTGGAGGTGTTTCCAGTCCCCAGCAGCCAGCAGCCAGAATCTGCACAAGCTATGGTCGGGGGGGATAGCTGTGAAGGCGTTGGATGAGGGAAGGGATGTGTGTGCATATGCGCATGTGATGTCCTTGGATGCATGTGTGTGTAGGCCTGAACACGTTCGACTGTGACTACTGACTAGTGCCCAATCTATTATTAGTCAAAAAATACACCTATTGATACACACAATTGTTGCATATTTTCTGCTCAAATTAAGCATTGTCAAGCATAAAAATGGCTAAATGGACTAAAATACAAATACAGTACAGAGCACAAGTTTGGACACACACAATACAACCCCGAGCCCCAACCCCATTTATAAGGCAAGAAATCCCACTGACAAGGCACACCTGTGAAGTGAAAACCATTTCATGTGACTACCTCATGAAGCTCATTGAGAGAACACCAGGGGTTTGCAGCGCTATCAAAAACAAATGATAGACACATGCATGCATTATACATCATACATTATTTATACAATATAAAACACATATGACACTAAAATATGACATATATGCAGAGTTATTTCACACTTTTGTGTTAAGTACACAATTCCACAAGCGTTCATTCCACATTGGTCACTAGGTGTCAGTAGTTGTTCCGTGAGACACACAAGCATCAGTACAACAGGCTTTTATTGCAGGTTTAAATAATAATAATAATAATTACATAATAATTATAGTAATAACAACATGGGCTACTCTTGTGGCCATAACCCAGCTAAAGATCAACTCTGAACCCCTGACGTCACTTCCTGTACAGTCTTATTTACTGTATGTCTTATGTTTTATTTGGCTTGTTTTCTCTGATTATGTCTCCTATATTGTGTAAAATGAGTGTAAAGGTGACTGTAGGGGTGTTATATCATGTCTAGAGGGCTCTAATAATGTTAAAACATAGTTTTACTGTAGTTAGAAGAGCCTAAACAAGTTTTCTATGCAATAACTAAGAAAGTAGTCTCTCTCTATAAATAAGGGGGCAAGTGCATGCCAGTTTAAAGACGTCATCAAGCCGTCTTACTCGCCATAAAATGTGTTTTGTGTTAATAGTTTTTGCCTGTCTGGGATAGATTAACTGGATTTACATGATTTCTTATGGGCAAAATGATTTGGTTTTCGTTCATTTGGGTTTCAACTGACCCTTGGAACAGATTAATGACAAAAATTGAGGTATTCTGCTTCTTCTGATGGCCAACCCTCTGAGGAGGGACGTTACTAGCACCTTGATTGACCTGCGCCTTTAAGAAATACGGCAGTTCTGGAGAAAAAGGGTTAAAGCGGTTATTGACAGCGTGTATGTTGGGCTTCAGGTCTGGTTAGGATTAAAACAAACGGCTAGGATAAGCACTGCATTGACATTATGGATTATGCTTCATTGACAGTCGGTGTTGCCACAAATAGCTGCAGCGTCGGATGTCAAAGGTTGTGACAGAGCATCACAATCGGGTCATGAAGGGGTTGGCATGGCAGGCCTTTAATTACAGGGGGCAGCAGAGAGGTTAGAGGAAGTGAAGCGACGTTGACTAGATCAGGCAAACCTGCAGAGATAGCACTTTTTGGTTTGGCGGAACTTTTAAGGAAGACATCATTACTGAAGAGAAAAGGCATATTGCTGACTAACAGCACTATTCCCAGCACCGCAGCCATTTTCCTTCTATTAGCATTTTGCTAATGTCCTCTGTCGCCATCTTTTTGGAAAGACTGAGCAACGGTGCAGTCTTGGATGCAAGTGGTGATGCAGCAAGTTGTGATGATCCATTATGAGTGTGTCATCCTGGTGTCAATCAAGCACCCGTGCCTGAGGCGAGGCTGTCATGACAACCACGAGAGCTTGTCTTGGAGGTGACAGGAAGCTCCAAAGCTGACACAACATGAAGAAACGTCTGCATGGTAGGGCCTGCACGTATCTGCTCGTGGTCTCATGTGCTACACAGTAATCTCATTTGTCATGGCGTCCATTTCATAGACAAACTCATTGACAAAGAAAAAAAGTCTGTGAATATCATTACCACCGTCAACCGCAGAGACGGAAGCAAAAAGGTCATATTTTAATTATCTAATGGCACAAACGCCCGGTTTAAAAGCTGCAGCCGCTTCCTTGCAATTAGCTAAGTGATTCCTCACAAGTCACTCCAAAAGCAACCGCAGCAGTTACTGTGATCGAGGCATTAAGAAAACAACATTGCCACGTAACGGTGCGCTATAATCACGCTTTGGGGCGTACCTCGGCTTTAAAGGAAAACTGCACTTTTTTTTAATTTTGCCCATCATCCGCAATCCTTATGTAAAACATTTGAAACATATTTCTTTCCCTTTTCTGTGCGTTCTTAAAAAAGAAAATGAGTCAGCACGAGCCAGCTAACACTGCACGTCATGGGAGGTACCTATTTCGACTATAAAGCCCTCCAAAAAAACCTCGAAGAATGTTTTATGGTTTGATATTCATGCTGTGATCATGCATCAGCAGGTGCATTGATGATAACATGTAATACTTACAGTGTCTTGCTGTATTTTGATGACTTAAAACATCTAGGCACAGTGATTTGACATAGCTTGTAGGAGCTAACGCTACTTCCATCAACAACAGCGGCATAGAAACAGACACTTACGATGTCCTCTCTCGTTGGGATGGCTTGTGCTCCAGTCGTCAGGTCAAAAATGCTGACAGCAAACAAGCATCGAAATTGAGAGGCAGTAGTATCCACTCTTTGGTCTGTCCCGTTGCAGTGCCCAGATAAATATACTTTTTCGTGTTAGCTGTTACAATAATGACATGGCCGTAGCTTGGTAATATACAGGTCAGTTCTGAAACTGTGAGGGCTTTATTGCCAACATAGGTGCCTCCCATGATGTGCAATGTTAGCTGGTTCATGCTAACTCGTTTTCTCTCACTATAAGGCCCAGGAAACGGTCACATAAGGACTGTGGATGATGGGTAAAATTGTCAAAATGCAAAACAAAAATAGCTGGCTCCAACAAATACAATTCTCAAATAAATCAATAAATCAATAAATAAATAAAAATCCAAAACATAAAAATCAAAAAACATATAAAATATAACGTAAATATAGATTTCAAATATTTGTTGTTTTTAGATTTAAAAAATAAAATAAATGTTAAAATAAAATAGTGGTTAGCATGTTAGCCGCACACTTGGCTAAAAATAACAAGGATTATTATATACTGTATTTTGGCAAAAAATGAAGATATCACTTTTCATGATTGATGACAAATCATTAAAGGTATAGTTGGGATTTTTTGACATGAAGTTGTATGACACCCCCATCAGCATCGTAGTCCAATGACAGATACTTACCCCCAGGTGGTCTCCTAAGTCCAGTTGTTGTCAGATGTCTGTGATGATGAACGTAGTTCCACTTAGCTGCTGCAGACAATTAAGTAAAGGGTTTGGCTTTGGTACGGGCGACAGTGCGCAGGGATACGGCGGCAGACAGATTTTACGCTGACCGTTGTGTGAGGTTTGAGTTTTTTGAGAAGGCATTTTTGTGATGCAAATGCATTCATCTTTTGAATGCATATTGGTTTTAGAAGCCAAACTCTTTACTTAATTGTCCCCAGCAACTAAGTGGAACTACGTTGTGCATCACAGACATCTGACCAGAACTGGACTTAGGAGACCAAGTGGGGGGTAAGTTGCTGTTACTGGACTACGATGCTGATGGGGATGTCATACAACTTCATGTCAAAAAATCAGAACTATCCCTTTAACTCACTCAAAAACCAAAGACGTGGTTATACGTTTTTAGATCGCCCGATCCCAACAGTGTATTTATACGTCTTTTAGGTTTTTTTGCCCGAGAGGCAAAAAGAGGTGATGAAGCAACTCCCCACTAATGCATTTCACTTCAGAGCAATTTTAAGCCATAAAATCAGCCACAAGGTGGCAGAAGTGCATTTGATCAGAGCTCAGCAGAGATCATGTGGAGGGAAAAAACACGCAAGTTTTAACATATGCACACGCACACACACACACATGCACACACGTGCACACAGATAGTACAGTTCCAAATGTGAAAATTGTAAACAGCTCATGGTGTTATATTTGTAAATAAATTGTTATTTTGATGTAAAACAACCACTTTTTTGTGTTTATGTTGGTATAGTTGTTTAGATATTTGAGCTGTCACAAAAGCAAAAAACATTTGTGTCAAAGTGAAAGTTATGCTTGAAATGTATCTTTTCACAAAAAGCTGGTTTTCTCCCTGTTTTAGTTGGGAACTGATATTTTCCTGAAACTTATCTATGTTCTACTGCTGATTACTAAAGAACAGAAAAAGGTAGAAAGTAATGTTTTCTGATGAAAAGCAAGAGTCTAATGTTTCTTTTGGTAGGTTCCATGTTTATATAACCTTACAACACAATATTCTGTGTGCCTTGAAAGATCAGTCAAAATTGTCTAAACGGCCGCTACTGAAGGGGTCGTCTTTTGAAAAATGGCTGGGATTGAATGAGGCAAAGGAAAAGTGCACTTTATTATTCGGGGTGGGGGTGGAGGGAGTCATTACTGAAAATAATCTAATATCACACCTCAGGAAGAACCACTCTGAGTCACATGCAGCAAAATAATAAGCGTTTCATACTTTGCACTTTACTTTGTTGTGTTTGTGCCACGTAGAAACGTAGAAATGTGCAGCTTTCCAAAACTATATTCTTATTTGTAAATGTATTCAGACTAGCATCTCTTCCTTGTTAGGAGAACATGTTATTTTTGTTTGTTATTTCAATCGCTATTCCACTGAGACAAAATATTTCAAATAAAGGCGGCACTTTTTCAATAACTGGCATGCGTATTGAAGTACTTGTCTTATTTTGAACAAACAGTGTTTATTTGCGAAAGGCTGAGTAAAGGAAGCATCATGTCTTCATCCGTTTGAGGGAAGAGCTGCTGCCTGTATCGGTATTGGTTTATATCGGAAAGAAAGCCAAAATTGAGCATTTCTAAAGGTGAATAAAGAAATAAATGTGAAGTAATGCATAACGTGCTTGAGCGAGGGTGGGACAGACAAAGAGAGACGTGCGTGTGGGTCCTAGCCTGTCCAGATATTGAGGTCCAGCGAGAGACGGGAGAGAAACACCAAGGCGTAATGAGTCATCGCCGCAGAAAGGCTCAAAGTGCTACGACGGGCCTCGACAGGCGGGGGTGGGAGGGAATTCATTTATGGGGCTAGAATCGAGACCTATACCATTTGAGAGCAGTAAAATTGTCCCCCGCGTGTTGTAAATTGTAAACCAATAGAAGACGGATCGATGAGTGGGACAAAAGTAGACAGCAGAGGACCGCCTGGTGGGAACGGGTGGAACAAATAACCTTCACAAGCGCTGCTTTATTGCACTGCAAACACACTCTGACTGGCTGAAACCACACTCTGTGCTAGCTGTACTTACTTACTCTAGCCCGACAATTTCTATGACTGCCACCACCGGAAAACTTCAACAGTTTCTCATAACGTTGTGTACGCCCCTCAAATTGCAGCAAGCTTTTCAGTATATCTTCTCAAGGGATAATACTACAGAAATGACACTTGGATGTACTTCATAGCAGCGGTCCCCAATCTTTTTGGACCGACCGCTCTTGCTCCCACGAGAAGATGATTATTTTACTGTTTGATGTGAGTGGTAAAAGGCGGTGTGCTAGCAAGCATTAACCTGAGGTTGTACACCAACAAATACGCACATTAGCGCTCAACAACGTCATCAAATCTTACCTTTATAGTGAAAGAGAAAGGATAAAAATACAGTATAGTAGTCTGTCTGTGCAGCGTGGGAGAATGTCAGCACACAATGGTGCCTTCAACGACCGTCGACCAAAGCGGGACGGGTCGCAACAAACACGCAAAAACTGTGGGATTTGTAGCTGCATATTATTTTTTTTTATAAAATAATGGCCCATGTGCATTTACATAAAATTTGATGTAGTTATTTACACATTTATTTTTTTAAGTGTTTTTTTTGGCAGGCGCTACGGTGACACTTGTCACCTGTTTTAGTTTTGTGCTGTTTTCCATTATGTTGTATGTTATTGCTGACCTCTCCTCTGTTTACTTGCTCAGACTGTGACACCTCCTGAGCTGGGCGGAGCTACCGGATCCCTGCAGCTGTGTTCAATCAGCTACCTTTTTAGTCTCCTCACCTGCAGCCAGCCAGTGCTGGATTATTCTCCATGTTGGTGCTTCCAGACCATGTGCACTTCTCCTGCTTACCTGTATTCTCCTGTTGCAGTTCTTCACGCTACTCCAACCAGCTAAGTCCACCTGCTGCACCAGAACTCCGTCCAGCTGAAGGGGTAGCTCCAGCACTCTCTAGTCCATAGCTGTTCTTGTTTTCTGCCCACGGTGCCCTCCTTAGTTTTTTGCACCGTCGCCCTGAGTTCCTGTTTTGTGCCTCCTCTGTTGTTCATTAAATATATTTTGAACTTTTGGACTAAACCCTGTGTCTGCATTTCAGGATCCAAGTAACACGGCTCCCTGAGCCTGACATTTTTTTTTTTTTTTTTTTTTATCATTGCACATGAAAGCTTCCCGGTGGTTGTGGACCCCTGCTTTATAGTAGCCAGTGTATACTGCGTTTGTCTAGCAAACATGGAGGAGGGGATGATGCTCTGCTTCAGAATGTCAAGATACATGTTGGCGTTCATGTTTCCCTTTAATGAACCACAGCTCCCCAATGCTGGCAGCACTCGTGCAGCACCCAAGACCATGATGAGACCCCCACCATGCTCAACCTCAGGCAACACCATTGTGTTGCTACTCACTTGTGTTGCCAGCTATTTAGACAATACTGGTCGCGTGCTGAGCAAGCTGTACATTGACTACTCTAGGATATAAGTATAGTCGTTTTTAGCGATTAATTGGCTCCAGACCCACCTCGGAAATTCATTCCATGCTAATAAATGGAATATTTTCATAGTTGAGCATAGAAAACTGACTTTTTCGACTTTCTAAATCCTGTTTTTAACATGATTACAGCCTCGTACACATGAAATAACACCTCTACAGTAGGGGTGCAACGATTCCTCAAATAATTCCAGTACCTCACTTACAAAATATAATTGAGGATTTTTTTTCTGCCTCAATGAATCGCTTATATCACCCACGCAGATGACCAAGAAGGAAGTGGATAGCGCAGAGAGACTGAAGAGGCGAGAGAATATGCGACAAGGCAACGAAAGGAACAAAGAAAAACAAAGAAGAAAGTTGCAGTTTTGTCACCAAACAAAATATGAAAAACAGACAGAAAATGAGGCTCAACAGCGGGTTGAACCCCGTGACGCGTATCCGTTGTAACGCGGCACTAACATACCACAACAGCATATCGTATATGTTGCATCATCTACTCCCGAATGGAGCGGAAGCTCCGCGACAAGGTAAACGCAGCGCAAATCAGTGACATTAAGGTTAATGTACCTTACTAACATAACGTTAGCCGTGTGGAGGGCTAGCTTTCTCTTAATTATGACTACTGTCCAATGTGTGGCAGTTTATTACCATGGTAATGAGACTTCACACAGGCTTTATTTCATCTGCAAAAACACAACCCTGTCAGTTAAGAAGCTGGAAAATAAAAGCATTTTAGCTCACCAATCAGTAGCTGCTCATTTCTAGCAGACAATAGCGTGTCATGGAACAAGGAAGTGCGTGTCTCACTCACTTAGTTGAGAGCAATGTGTTCCACTACAGAAGGTGTCTTCATTTGACTTTGAACACTGCCAAAACTCACTGTCTTATAAAGAATATTTGTCTTATTTCTAGTCAGCCTGTCTAAGTTTAGGTTTTATAAATGCACATCCATCAACATAATGCAATATGTCATTTAGTCTGAGCAAAGCCATTATTATTTCTCTCCTTTTGCAGTCAATAGTTACAGTCTGGGATGGATAAATTCATCTACAAAAGCACCGTCATGTAGTCCATCAGACCCAAGAAAATCAAAAAAAGAAATCAATTTAAGAAATAAAATGCAGGCTTATCTAAAAAAAAGAAATAAACCAATTGGTCATTCATTATTTAGTGGAATGTTATATTTATAATTGCACTTTAACCAAGCTAAAATATATTTTTTTCCGATTGCTCGTTTAACCGAAAACATCTTCAGTAAAACACTTGATTACTAAAATATTCAATAGCTGCAGCCCCACCCTATATCACCCTATATCACATTTACACTCCTATTAACCTCTTATCTCGTCTTGTTAGTGAGCTAACCAGTTAGCTTCAAATGTATTTCTGACCACTTCCACACCGATGAAATGCGGTCGGCGCCTGTGAAAGCACCAAATTTGGTGAGACACTGATGAGACAAGAGTCACGGCAAAAAGTACTGTACAGAACAGCAAATTTAAAAAAACAAACAACAAGGAACTCCCCCAATGCTAACATGTGAGTCTATTATGTCTTATTTATGTCTTTTTTTCTGTTATTATGTCTCCTATATTGGGTAGTAGGAGTGTAAAGGTAACTGTAGGGGTGTTACTTCATGTCTCGAGGGCTCTAATAATGTTAAAAAGCATATTTACACTTGATTGCCAGAACACCAGGCTTCTATTGCAGGTTTGAATGATCTCACAGCAGGCACAATCGATTAATCATTTATCTATATACTGTATATATATCTATTTATCTATGGATATATCTGTCTATTTCTCATGCAGTGTCATCCCGGAAGAAGCTGGACTGACTCCACACAGATGACCTATGGCCACGGCAGCCATAAATCCCAGTGACCCGTGCTACTAAATCACAGGCCCCAACAAAAACCACAATAATATACGGCCAGTTGATTGCATGAAGCTATTAAAGCAAATGTACACATAAACACACTGGGTAAATATAGTAACAGCCAACAAGAAATAATGGGAAAAAACAACGTTGCATCTATGCAAAGAAATTGTAGCATGAAATAACATTTATTTCTAAGTCCATCCATCCATCCATTTTCTATGCCGCTTCTCCTCATTGGGGTCGCAGTTATGATGGAGCCTACCCCAGCTGACTTCAGGCGACAGGCAGGGTTTTATTTATAAGTCCCACAACAAAAATGTCAAATGCCCTCCTCCTGTTTACCTGATGGTAAAAATGGCTGTTTTAAATCAACAAAAACATCCATACCTTGCATTTATGGCCATTGCAGGGCTCCATTATGCAAAGCCAATACATCCGAGGCTTACATTGAGCAATGCCAATGAGATAGTATGCAGGGAAGCAACCACACCCCTCAGCCTCTCGCTGTGAATGAGCCATCAATATTTCATAGAGATCATTTATGAAAAAAGCATGCCTCTTCTTTAAGGCAACCTGTGAATCCTCCTCCGTAATTATCCGCCAAGGAGACGTTGGCATGCACTTTCACCCACTCACTCACTCACACTCTCACTCACTCACTCCCTGCGCTGCTGCAGGGTCTCTTCCTGGGCATAAACAGCTATTCATCACCATTCCGAGGATCCAAGTCCATGCCGATTGGATTGCTATCGATCGGGCTGATAAATGACGGCAAATGACGGACGAATAAGCCGGCGAAACAAAAACAGCTGGGAGGAAAAAGAGGAAGGAGGACAGTGAGACAGCAGGGGGACAGAATTTGAGGGCAAAAAAAAAAAAAAAAGAGGCTCAGCTCAGGTATTGAGTTTCATGAGCGGGACGTCATGGAAAGATGGTGGAACATGGATAGGTTTGTGCGCGCCCACTGCTGTTAATTTACAGAGAAATTGGATCGGGATGCGGGTATCGATTGTTTATTTCGAACTGCAACATGAATGATGTGCTCGCAGGCACTCATCTTTATTGGACATGTGAATGCTCCTCTATTGGTCGAAGATGTCATTACTATGTGCTCTTTTTATACATTTTTTTTTGTTTAAAAAGCTTTGTAAGACTATATAATGGTATAAATTAAAAATAATTACACTTCTGTATTGATCAATTTTTTGAAGCATTGTAATATTCTAGAATAATGTTCTAGATTAAAAATAAAAACACAGATTATTACTTATTATATTATACAATGTATGATTAATAATAATATTCCTAATAATCATAATATATTTAATATATTATTATTAAATGCCGTCCTGCACCACTGCAAATTACCACTACAAAACCTTTGGTTTTTTTTTTTGGGTATCGTATTGGGTGTCATGTGCTGTGTACTGCGCGGGTGCACCTGAAGTTGTGGCCAGTGATAATATCAAATAAAAATGTCACATCTCCTGTGCGTCATCTTCCTGTCACATTTCTGAGTGTTGTGTTCAAATGCAGATGTGCTCCCAACGCTTTGATGCAAAAACCTCAAGTTTGCAATCACGCCATACATGCAAACAAAAAGGGGGCCTGCAGGACGCAGAACGCAGGATGCCGCCAGTTATTTTCATGCGGAGGGATGAAACCGTTGTCACGACGCAGGGGCCGGGGCTGTTTTGACAGCTGTACCCATGCTGAGGAGTTTGCTGACAGCAATAAATTAGTTCCACACACTCGACGGGAAAGCGTAATCAGCTAGGCTAAACAGACACACACACACTCATGCGTTTGAACACTGCGGCATGCAAACAAGGAGGCATCCTCTTTAAACGTATACACTGTACAGAGCAGCATGGATGGTGAGAGACATACACCTTCACAATCAACTCTAAAACTCAAAAATCTGGGTGTAAAAAAACACGCCAACGTGTAAACACACGTTGAAATCGTGCAGAACCCCGAATGACAGCTGTTGCCCACGCAGGGAGGAGGGCAATCCCAGGGAGCGAGCGGGAACACGTTCACACTCATTTTCTTCACTGTGGGACGTTCGAGGACACGTAGCAAACACAAAGCAACACACATGCAGTGTCCTCACTGTATTCACTAGCAACATGATCAAATAACGTATACAGCTACAGTATATATCAACAAATATTGGCTGCCAAATAGAGTAAAACAACAAAAAAATCTGCACTTTTTGATGTTCAAGGACAAACCTTCGGATATGTCCAGGACTTTGTGGCAAAAACCTGACATGTATTTATTTTCATATGATTCCAAACATTTTCGCCCAAATTTTGCCTCGGATTTTGTACAACGTTGCAGCTAACAGGTCAGTTTGCGCCATACTGCATCGTTCTGTGGAATCGACACAGAATGAAACAAAGCACTCTACGCACCAATGTTTTATTAAGTTTTGGGTATCTGGAACGGATGAATTAGACTTACATTGTTTCCTAGGGAGAAAAGAGCTTGGGTTTTTGTACGTTTCGGTTTTCATTTTGGAACAAATTAATAACAGAAACCGAGGTACCGGTGTATAGTCCTAAACCACAGATGTTCAAGGGCAACCTGATTGGATGTGTCCGGGACTTTGTGGAAAAAACCAAGCCTGTATTTATTTGCTGCCTCCAAAAAAATCTACCCAAATTTGTCTAAAAGATGCTAAAGCAATCAGACGCCTCTGAAACAACAGACCCAACAAAAGGTGAGCACATCTGCACGGGGAGACAATGAGCTTGGTTTGTTCTAGCTAGCACACAGATGGAGAGAAGGACAGATGTGCGGTGTATGAGATGGTAGAGGTCGATATGCAATGTGTGGATGGACGGGATGGCAGAGGGATGACCGTGGGCTTTAGGGAGCGTTCCATGTGAACAGATGGTCCCCGGTTGCCGCCCAAGATCCCATTAAGAAAGATGGCGGGACCTGACCTATTTCTGGAAACGACCATGCAGACCGTGCAAATCCACCGCGCGGGGGAGATAGGACAATATCTACATTCGGAGGTTATAATCCTCGCTGTTTTTCTTGGACATTATGGGATTACATACATTGTGGGCGTAACAATAACGCAGGAATCAATTAGTCGAGAGAGGCGCCAGAAAGGAATCTGAGGCCACCCGTGCATTTCCCCGGGACAGTGTGCCCTTGAGTGCTTAATGAGGTCTATCGGTGGAGCAACAGGACTGATTTGCTTGTCAGGAGCTCCTTATGGCATCCAGAGGTGCGATGGCCTTTCACCGACATGAAGCCATCTTGCCCGGACAGCTGTCTCGTGGGGCCACTTCCTACTGAAGCCGGAGTTGCTTCCTGGTTTGCCCAGACAGGACTTAGGCGGTCCTTAGTTGGTCCTCACCTACGGCCTCTCTGACCACTGCCGAACATTCATCCACATTGATCCACCAGTGTGGGCAAGGTGACTGAAGTGCCCTTCACCCACCTTTCCCAGGGACACAACAACAGTGACTGGTTGGAGGGAGCGAGGATCGAACGTCATGC
Organism: Dunckerocampus dactyliophorus; assembly: GCF_027744805.1. Lineage (NCBI taxonomy): Eukaryota > Metazoa > Chordata > Actinopteri > Syngnathiformes > Syngnathidae > Dunckerocampus > Dunckerocampus dactyliophorus. Next base: position 26,982,844 of record NC_072832.1, on the reverse strand, counting down.
TCTACCTCCTACTGCCGCCCACTGGAAGAGGTGGGCTAAACTGCGGCACGATGGCATGCACACACACACACACACACACACACACACACACACACACACACACACTGAGTAAAAAACATTGATTTAATCAATTACGGATCAATTTCATTTAAGTTCTTTGAGAATGAGGTCAATTCCTAGTGCTAAGAAGACTAGAAGCGTTTGGTAACACTGAAATATATAAGCCGGGGGTGTTCAGAGTGCGGCTCACACGTAATAATGAGAGAAGATGCAAACCGGATAATGTACCCAGGCAAAATTTTGGAGTACATTTTCAGCTAACTGAGTTTCCACACACGGGAAGCGACGCCGCCTCTAGTCCATCCACTCTAGCTCTGCACGACATTCGTGCGTGTTAAATTTTGTGTTCAGCTTTTCATTGCTGTCGCCCAGACGAGGACCAATCAGCGGGAGTTTCATTCAACGACCAATGAGCGCACAGGATGCTATTCAGTACTTTCTCAAATGTAAACATGGACGAGAAAATAATAGTGTCAGATTTCTCTGGGCTATTTGACATTTCTAAAAAAAAAAAAAAAAAAAAAAAAAAAAAAGAATGTAGCTATATAAAGAAAAAACGTGTTGGCGCAAGAGTAAATATATCAGGTAAGTTTACAGTAATTTAACAGAGACATTTATGCAAGTTTATCTTCACTACTAGCAATATCTGGTACTAGCTAGCTACTAGTACACGATCAACACCGGCCGCTTTTCCTCCTTTGAACTAAGTTGATACCCCCAAATTCCCTCCAAATCTGATAGCTAATCAATACCGTGGGAGACTCGGAATCCCACCAGTACCGCCATGACACAGCCGCTCATTGCCTTCCGTTTGCTACACGTTGGGGTTAAGTTCCAACAATCGCAGTTGCCTCCCCTGTGTAGAGCCCGTAATGGGACAGGCAAACGGGTCATGACTAGGAATTGGCAATAAATTTGGCCTACGATAGAGATCTCAATTTGATCGCGATAATGCATGTTGATGACGCAACCTAGCAGTGTGCTGTAAAAATGAGAGCGACAAGCTGCAACAGGTCAATGTAATGTAGCGCTGTAGCGAATGCGCTTCACCTCCGAGTGACTAATTCTCGCCTCCACTACATTTATAAACTACATTTCCTACATGGCTAAAAGAGGATGTGGAACAATGAAGCTAAGACAGAGAAGCCATGCTAACCACTACCTAGCTTAAAAATAGAATAAGTGTCCAAGTCCAGCACGGTAGAAATATACTCACCTCCCAGTCACCTTCCTGCTCCGTTTCTCTGCTACGGAAATCACGCGCGATTACTTTTATTACCCCTGATGTCCCAGCGCTCCGAGTGAGCTACACCAGAATGAGCTATTAAATATTTGATGTGGCTACAGCCCAAGAGGGACGAGGCGAAAAACAAAGACACCCATAGACGTGACTAATGCTAACATCAGTCCTTTCCCTCATATCGTCCAAGGCACAAAGGGCGCCTAATTGAAATGGGATTTACTGTACGCTACACACGCTATGCTAACAATGACAACTTGGACTTGGGTAACAATCAGCGTCTATGTCATGAGATATCACACAAGACGCACTGATAAATTCTACTGCGCACACACACTGAAAGAGGCTGACAGCATCCAGCGCGTTCTCTTTATTGGCATTTAGAACCTTGTGCGAGCTTTAATGGCTTTCTGCTCTGCTAGCCTTCTTCCCAACGAGGTCGCTAATCACCAGAATGAGCCCCTTCTCATGCAGCACATGTCTGATGGTAACGGTTATGCAGCGTGGGCGTATATTTAATTCCGCTCTCATCAGAGAGAAACGAGCAGGGCAAAGCCAAATCAGGCATCGCAGACGACCAGCAAAACAGACCATCCAGCACCGATCGATCGGCATAGCGTGGTGGATTAAGACGAGAGGCTACTGGGCAAAGCTGCTGCCTTTGGATTTAGAGTTTAGAGTCAGTCAGCAAGCCTGAGGGTTTAGTTGGTCGTTAATGGGCAGTGAAGTTATCAACGAACAAATAAAACTAGGGTGCGTGTTTTTTGTTTAGCCAACTGGAGGCTAAGTGACTTAGGCCCTGTCCACTCGGAAACGTAAACAGAACCACGTGACACACCAAACTATAGACGAAGAAAGAACGTATGCGCATAGGTCTGTCATTTTCTGCTTTCCAAGGCTCATCTAGACTTACGACAAAGTGGAATTACTTCTGCGAGTCATTTTGGAGAATAAGACAACAAAATAGCAAGAGAATGTGGACTGGGGTTGAGATATTCAGATATTATGCTGGTCACGAGACAGCGACGGTCATCATTTTCCAAAAAAAGTATAAGTTGCTTGTCTACGCGGAAAAGACACGCTGGCGTTTTCAGATTTTCCCACTCTGGGGGCCGTTTTCAAAGATACTGCTTCAGGGCACCCAGAACGGCGTTTCCATGTGCATGAAAGGCTGAAACAGTAAAATACTTTGCCGTTTTGACCTGAAACCGTTTCTGTGTAGTTAGTCCTTTAGGTTAAGCTACTTTCCTGTGTTTTCATGCGTGGAAAAGGACAATTTGGGAAAACCTTCCATGTTTTTAGCCTATTCAAACATGACTTCTACTTGTTTGTGGGTATTAGTAGTGTAGTGATACACGTAGCTCCATTTCAAGCAGCTAGCATGTGTGTCAATCGACCCACATAAATGCATTTGGCATAAAAATAATGGCTACTCTTTTCCAAATCTGGTTCTTTTAGCCAAGATTGTGAAGTAAAATAAGTTCTCTTAGAGTTCCCACTCTTTCCCCAAAATTATTTTCCAGGATTTTTCCAGGACACTTTCAGCCACTGCTACATGTAGCAACAAAGCCACTTGGAAGCATCGGCTTGCAGAACTGCTCTAAGCAAAAATGCTAATTTGATTGGCTGGTTGCATCACGGGGGAGCTGTGCCGGCTAGAAGCATTGAAGAAGCATTGAAGAAGCATTGAGAAGCGCTGTGCCTTCATTTTGCCCAGAAGATCAGGTGACAACAGACACGTATGTGCGTAACTTTCAACCAAATTGCATTCACAAGGCAGAGAGAGGATGAATCATTGGCCAAAATAACGTCACTGTTTCCAGCTCATTTGACTATTTTTTTCATTTTCCATACGTTTTCCATGACTGGAAATTTGGTCAATCCTTTTCCAGGTCTTCCAGGATGCATGGGAACCCTGTGCTTGTTATAGACCAGCGTCTTTCAAAGTAAGAGGGGACAGAAAACTTCAGTGGAGGTGTTTTACTTAGTTTAACGCTATAATGAATTGCTTCTTCGCTCTGTTGGCGAGAAAGCAAACAGTATCTCAGGCAAGTAGGGAACACCACAAAATATGTTCCGGAAAACCAGTTTTTCAGGGACCGCGGAGGCCCCAGCCCAATGATGTTGTCTGCACCACACTTTGAAAAGCTTTGTTTTATACTATACTATCCCAAAAAGAGTCTGGATATCTCTAAACCCTAGCATTCCCACCAGGTATGATCATGAATTTCCACATTGGATGGCATTCCCCATCTCTATATGCAAATAAACACGGTGGCAAACACCAACATGTCCACCGAGGAAATCAAAAACCATGAAAGCACGATGGTTCCGTTTGCAAAGTAGGCGTTCCACTTTTCATCGCCTCCAGACAGAAACAGCTGCTTTTTCTTTACACTAAACCCCGCTGCACTGCAAAAAAGCCCATATGAGCAGCTTTGATTTGAAAAAATCTGTTAATAAACTTGTCAGAGTCAAACTACACACCGTGAAATTTGCGGAGGCCCGGCAGAGGTGGGTGGCAGGTTCCATTCTTTGGTGCCTCCAAACGAGGACAATGGGTCTCATTCAGCAACAATGCTTAGGAATATTTTGCGCTTCAGACTAAAAACTTTTTCAAGAGGATTGCTTGGCAATCATCAGAATACTTCATTTCAACAGTGCTACATAGTCGTTCCTCGTTTATCATGGTTAATTGGTTCCACACCCAAACGCGCTAAGTGAATTTAGTAGGATTCAATATTACTAAACTGAATATTGTTTTAGTTACAGCATAGAAACCCTGTTTATAACTTTGTAAATACATTATTAGAGCTCTGTAGACATGAAATAACACCCCAGTAGTCACCCCAATAGTCACATAACTGGACCTTTCTTGTTGGTTGAAGATGTTTCACCTTTCATCCAAAATGCTTCTTCAGTTGTAACTTTGAGGTGTGGAGTTTCACTTTGTATATGTCCCTGGTGGGTGTGTCCCCCCGGGGGTGGTCACCACCGGCTGTGGCCCGTGAACGAGCCTCTTGCATAGCGATAGGTCATTCACCTGGCTGGTGGTAAAACAACTTCTTAGTGGCCATTGCTCCCCCATAACATGACAATGTTCGGGTGAGAGACGTCAGGACATGATGGTGATGATGATGAACTGAAGAAGCCCTTTGGATTAAATATCTTCAACTTTGAAGAAGAGTCCAGTTGCCTCCAGTCAACCTTTTGCGGAGTCCACAGTTTTGTTTGTTTTGGGGGTTTTGGGACCCCCAACAGGGGGGAATTATATTACACAATTAATCATTCTGTGAACTCCAACAGTACTAAAGAAGAGGTCAACTTGACCTGAGGTTATGGAGCAGTCGCTCTTCATAGCATGTTTTGCTAAATTGCTCGAGTGTGATGTGCACTCTTCCCAAAAGCCTCATTTCCGTCGATGGAAGGATGGAAAGCTGTAACTTCTGGTAACCTCACATCATTTGTTATCGGTTAAAACTCTAATGGGCTCCACAAGCGGGAGGCGACAAACGAAACATTGGCGAAACTCATCACCAACGCGTACGAAACCCTGCACACGAGAGGCAACGAGCGGCTGTGGCCCGCGACACCGGTGAGCGAATTACAATTACCCTGCGGTTTTGATTGGCTGTCAGATTTGGGGAAAAATTGGGGGTATCAAAGTAGTTCAGAGGAGAAAAAGCAGCTGGTGTTGATTGAGTACTCTTGCTAGTAGCGGAGACAAACTAATGTTAACTTATCTGATATGCTACAAGTTCCTTTCCTGTTTTTTTGTTTATAGCTCTATATTCTTTTTTAAAAGTGTCAAATAGCGCGGGGAAATCTGACACTGCAAGTGTTATTTTTTTCCCTCTGTTTTCACTGCAAGAGAGCACTGAGAGCATCCTGTCCACTCAGGACCGCGATGACAAGTTGAACATTTTTCAACTTTCTGCAAGCCAGCGTGTGCACGATGACGTGCAAATTTCGTGTGCCGCCTGTCAGGGTGGAGACTCGCGATAATCACCCTGTCACGCAGGTTCCACTGATAAACGAGCGGACTAGCGGTGACGTCATGTGGAGCCCATAGCTGTTGTTGAATAAACGAGAGGAGCCTTTTCTCCTACAAACTACAGATGTGTCTTTGAGTGGTTCGCACTTTTTGGTTTTACGGTTTGGATTTATGGGAGAAATTGCTTCAGTTTTAGACGGACCGTGTGGAACGGACAAATAACGAAAACCGAGGTACCACGGTAAATGTGACATTAGCACCAAACAATCCCACACTGCCAGCTAGGTGAGTGGGAAGACAGCCCATAAGGCGGGTCCTTCAATGTGGGCCAGGTGGTCGCTAAAGTCAGTCTGAGTGATGGGATCTGAAAGCGTCCTCATCACCTCTTGAGTGTCTTATGGAGCAGTCCACTTGTGACTGCAACAACACCACCCGGGGGGGGGCCCTCTTCTTCCATTTGTATGGAATAGAGTTGGTCTCAAACTGCTTAAATCCCATCTTGCATGTCCTGTGTGAGAGCGAGTGTTTCGCTAGCTTGCTCAGCTTAGGCACACACCCCCTTAATGTCAGATGCCTGAGCCCCACTACACAGCAGTTGCTATGGTAACCAGCCAGGGTTCTGTGTACATGGATTCTCATTGTAATTTTGATCTGCAGTGAAGCACTGATAGGAGTGCGCGAGTCCCGCAAAAAACGCCACCCCACCTACACACACATAGTGCAGAACCACGCGCTATCCTGCAGGTAAAAATCTGAGCATCCACAAATGTACACATTCCACCCACATGAGGAGATACTCATTCACCTACACAGAGAAATCGCCAGCATGCACACGTATTGCGCTGCATATCATTACATCAAACTCACAAGGCAGGCTGAGCCGTTAAAAGGCGCTCGAGAAAAGTAGGCGATATCTCTTTAAAAGCGCCTCGTTTTCCCGTACCGCCGCTCTCTCACATACATTTATGCATACTGGTTGGAAGATGGGGCTGCAGCTCTCAGGCAGAGTAGGAGGAGATGAAAGTGTGAGACCATGCCAGGAGATGCAAGAGAGAGAGACTCATTTTGTAAATTGACAGCTCCCTGCAGGATTCTTCATCTTCCGCCACGAAAGGCCCAGAATACGTCTCCGTTTCCCCCGCTACCCTCGCCAAGCGTGAAGCAACTTGTCACATGCCGGAAAACTTGAACAGTGACAGCTCCCGGATTCGAATTTTCCGTCCCGACCACACCACAGTGGAACCTCGGTCTTTCCTACGCCCCGGTTTTCCCACGAAAATGATCGCCACAAATATGTCTCGATTTTGTGTCTGGGTTTGCATTATTGACGCAGTCTCTGAGAAGAACAGACCGTAGTTCTTTTTCCTCCTTTCAAGCACTGCGCCACGCATGTATGAGAGCATTCAAGCGCACTGCGTATTGTTACGGGCATATTTGCTATTTAAATTTAGGATGCCTGCAACAAAAGTACCAGAACGGTGGCCACCCCTAATAATTTAACATTTTTTAAATGTTAATTCATACTGACAGGCATAAAACAAGGGGTGAACATTACTATTGACAGCTGCGAGAGGGCTCTCTAGGCTTGGATTCAGTGATATGGAATGAGATCGGGAGCTTGGTGAAGTTGCTTAGCGTTAACTTCCTTGTTGAACTCACTGGATTGTTATGTTCATTCAACCTATTCAACCTCCCGAGCACGTTCCTTATCTTTATAGCATGTTGTGCTTGGTCTTGACTAACAAATGTGACTTATAGTCCAGTGCAACTTATTCTGTATATGTTTTTTTCTTCTTTTCCTCTCGCGAGTTATACTACAGAGCGACTTATAGTCTGGAAAATACTGCCAGGAATATATGGTTTGTCATTGCACTTCCGAGATGTCTTGTGTCCATTATTCCATTTGATTGTACAGTACTAATATTCGTTATAATGATGCACTAACATACATACTGTATGTATTTCTGCTTAGATACACATTAATGTCGTACTGACTTGCCATGATGCTTATCACCTGATTCAAATAGCTTTGGGTGTCTGGGCATGTGAGTCTGTCTTTCATCATCTCTGTCCCTCACAGGAGGAGGAGATCACCCCTCCCCTGGCACATTTGGTTTGCTATATTGAAAAGTCAGACATTTTCTCCACAAGCCGTCTGTTCAGGTTGTATTGATTCGTCTCCTTGAATGCGAGTTTTATTCAGCGTTACCTTTCATTGTTCTCAAAGAACTTGTCTTGTCTATTTTGATGACAACAGCAGATTTTCCCTCGACCTTATGTGAAACCTCTTACTGTATACAAACTGTACGAACAACTACACCACATGCTTCAAGTGCATAACTGCCTTCCAGGGCCAACCACAGGACTTGCATCTACCCAAAGTTCGCTGCACAATGTCAGCTTTGCATATTGCCACACTCATTGGTTCAGCTGGCAGAGTGCACAGCAACGTGTACTGTATAAGAACAGCATGCCACATAATTGCAGTCGGACTGCGTCGGCCAAATGGACATCTGAGTTTCAGCTAGAATTTAATGTTGATTAGCTTTGCAAATCAAATCACGGATGTTAGCTACTGTATGTCTGGCTGTGGCGGTGAGCAGCAGGTGGGTTCAGGTGCTAAATATTTAAGTGGTTACCAATGTAGTTCTACAAGCTGAATCATTTGATGGGTTTGGTTTCTTTCCACATCGCAAAAAATCTAAATGGATCAACACATGCTATGTGAGATTGTTCTATTTTCTTATTGGCTGCAGGAATGTAAACAGGAAACAGCACGTTGACACAAATATTAGATGACCGTGCACATCGCTAATCTGGACGGGGCCACCGGTCGCAGTAAGCTCGCCCGGACGCACTTCACTCAAAGTGTTGTTGCTCACAAAGTTCAGGTTCTGAGAACGAGAACACCTACCAGCACTCGGCCGGTGAGCGTCTGAGCCGAGATCATGACGCCGGCCCAGTCTTTGACTGAAGTCATCCACCCCACCTCGCTGGCCGGCGCCTCCTCTTTTTCATCAGGACCCTTTGGTCTGTCTGCTGCCTGGTTGTTGGCAGGGTTGTTCACTTTTTGAGCCTCCTGCAAGACAAAAAGGAAAAAAAGAAAGTCAGTTGATGATCGCCAAGCGTTTCTAAAGAATCAGAAATAAAAGAAACTCATTGCAAGCAAATTAGGATGTGAAGCCACAGCATGTTTTGGTTTATTGTGTTTCAGCGAGCGTTCACCCTTTTGCACTTTGTCCTTGAACGCACCACAGCTGTATGCCGTGAGTTAAAAGTTAGGTAGAATGTTCTCCGATGCTGCCCAGACAAACGTCTTTCACCCAAATGCTGATGCTGCGTGAAAAACAAGCGGCGGAATTTGAAATGTTAAAGTCGAAGTTTAAATTTTAAGAGCAGTTGAAAAATTGCAAGAATTTACATTTTGCACTTGGATTTTAAGGAGGTTCTAAGTAGAGCTTGCAAAAGAAGAGGAAAAACGTGCATTCTTGCAATTGTTCAACTGGTCTTAACATTTTGATCAGGAGTGCATAAAAATGTTGAACCATTACACGAGGACCAAGAATGGAACCAGCAACCAGCAAATTTTATTTTATTTTATTTTATTTTATTTTATTTTGTCACATTAAAGTGTTCTGTCATTCATTCATTCATTCCACTGACATTTTAAAAACTATTTTTGATTCTCTGATTGTGAATACATTTGGCCTGACCCCACCTGCAGGCTAAGTGCCCCACCCCCACCCCCCCAATCCTTTAAAGCCTGGTGGCGCCTCAGAGTAAGCATCTCCACATTCCTGATTAGCTAAAAACCTCAAAGGGGGGAAAGAATGGGCCGTCACGCCATAATGTCATCCATCTGCTATATGCTACACACGCGTGTGTGCGTGGGAACGAGTGTACGTTAGCTAATGATGTATGTTTGCGCTTTTCATTCCGCACATATGCTTCTTTAAGTTAATTGTTCCTGGGGGTGGAGAGGCTGGCCTTTCCGCGCTAATTCATGCATGCGATTGTCACTCCGTCGTATAGAAGATGTACCTCTTAGACTCGTGCAAAATGTCACCGCTCAGATCCATAAAACTGAGGAATCTTTGTAGAACCCTTGGAACTGCAATAACTTAACAGCAGTGGGGGTGGGGCATGTCTCTTTACGGTTACATGCAATGTTAACAACTGCAAATGAGGTTCCCAACGGTTCACGTTTCTAGCAGACATCATATTATTGTTAATAGTTAGAGTGAGACCTACAGTGTCCTGTCCTGTGACTTCCTACGCCTGTGGTCCTCACTTTTTTTTGCAACCAATAGCTGATAACTTGTTTTTATGTCTACTTTGTTAGTTTAGATGTAAGTGTAGTTTGTGTACACCTGGAGGTAAGAAGGACTGGAACAAATTAGGATTTGACCAAGTGTACCTGTTTTGTCCTATTTATTTTTTACAGATTTGTCCTAATGAAATATGATGACATTACTACTACTACATTGCTACTATCAGGAAAACCAGAGTAAAAGGGGGAGGGAGCCACCTGATGTGGCCCAGCAAGGTGCACTGTATTCGGTCACATGCGCCGAGCAGCCGGTGTGCTGCTACGGTGGTCAGGAGCACCGGAGTATAGAGAAGGAGGAGCCACCTGGCGTGGCCCAGCAAAGTGCACTGTATTCAGGCACACACTCCGAGCAGCTAGAAGGCTCTGGCAAAACTTTTGCACTTTTGCAATGCCGCGGTGCTGCCGTTTCAGCTGATAAGGACAATTTCAAGGTTGCCCCCTATTGGTGGAAATTCATTGTACATTTAACATTACAGAGTTGATTCACATTCTGCTTGTCTTGCGCATGGTGGCATGACTCAGGTCGTAGAGCGCTCGTCTCCCAACCTGATGGTCGCTGGTTCGATCCTCAGTGGGTAAGTAGATTGCAACACACGTCTTAGGATATTTTAACATTCATTCCACAGTTCCGCAGTTCAGCTTCAGCTTCATCTAGGTCGGGGTGTCTAAACTTTTTCCAGCGTGACAAATGAAAGGACGCAAGGGCCACTTTGATACGGATTTGTGATACAGGTGAAAAAGCCGATTAGTAGTATCAATGTCACCCTTTGCTTCGTTGTATTTTTTAATTGTCCAAACATTTCAACTTTCTTCTTAAATAATCTTTCTAAAGGTTCTTTTTGCAATATTATGACTTTTTCCCCAAATCTAATTTAAAAAAATTACAACTTTATTTTGTTTAGTTTTTTGTTTACCATAATTTAAAAAAAATAGCTGATTTAGAAAAAAACATTTCAGCCCTGTGCTACTTCCTTTCCTCTCCTTTTTCTTAATGTTACAAGTTTACTCAACCTCTTTTTCTCTTCATAGTTTGACTTTTTCTTGTAAAATTACAGCTGTTTTTTTTATTTCTGATTTTATTTTTGTGTTTTTTATTTTCTAACTATTTCAACTTTCTCCTTGTAAAGTTTGACCTTGTAATATGATGACTGCATCATATTTTGACTATTGTCATAACATTGTGACTACTATACATTTTGTTTTTTGGTTTTCAGAATATTATGACTTTAAAAAAAAACACTTCTTGATTCTTTCCCATCTATGGTAAGAAAATAGAAATATTCTTCCTCATAATGCTGTTTAACAAGTTTATTCTTGTAAAATTGCCACTTTTTGTCTCGTTAGATTACAACTTTTTTCTCTTCATATTTTGACTTTATTTTTGTAAAATGACAGCTGTTTTTTTCTTTATTTCTGTTGGTTTTTTTTCCTGTAGATGTCCAACTATTCAACATTCTTCTTGTAATTTTTCTTCTCGTAACTAACTTTTATAACCTTTATCATTTTTCCCCAACCAAAATTTCCTAAAATGACAACTTTATTGAATGTTTTGTTGTGTTTTTGTTGTGATGTTATTGTTATAGACAAAGTACAACTTTTTCTCGTACCATTTTTACTTTATTCGTGTAAAATGACTGCGGAATTCTGCTACTGGGGCAGGCTCTACACCCTAAATAAATGGTTTGTCCCCCCCAAATTACAATTTTAGAGGTGAAAACTCCACCAGAAAGAGCACAAAACTGCTCCCCCCATCTTGGTGGCCGTGCTGCTCAGCTGTTTTGAAACCTGACACCACAGCACTGCATCATGGTTCATTTGCATACTAACAGTGATCCATGTTTACTGAGGGAGGGGAAGGGGGGGTGATCTTGGCTGTGAAGAAACTTTGAGGAAACAGAGAAAGTGACCCATTAATAAGATTCAAGATTCAAGAGAGTTTTATTGTCATGTGCATGGTAAAACAGCAGTTATACCATGCAATGAAAATCTTATTCTGTTCATAATAATAATGAACAACGATTAAAAAACAAAGACTAATATAACGTCTGTGTAAAATATTTGTTCAATCAACAGGGGGAATAGGAAATACATAGCTGTTTTCCCCAGGGGGAGCTTTTCTCAGCCACACAAGCACAGAGGGGATCCCCAGACTGCCGGGAGTTGAGCCTTCAGGTGGGACACCCAAGTTGGCCAGGTCTCAGGGTAGAGGCTTGACAAAGTGTAATTCAATTCTCCAGGTTGAGGGCTGGACACACTAACAAGCTAGCTAACACCAGCTAACAACCCATGCCGTGAACAAAACACAAACATTGCATGTTTAAATGTTACCTAAAAACAATTGTGATGACAAAGGTTCCTATCTGGAATGGATCATTTTGCTTCTGTCCTATGAGAACATTTGTTCTGATGGTCAACCAGCATCCCAGAGTGGATGAAACCAAATAAACTGCATCTTGTATCTGTCACGGGTAGACAAACGAAGCACAATCAACCAGTGTGCCCCCCCTCAGGCAAGAAAGACCAACCCGAGTTGTGAGTATCCAACTTCTGCATGGCTTGCAGAGACATTGCCGACGTGCACCAGCCCGAGAGGGTGCTCTGTCCATTTCAGGAGGATTGTCTCGTCAAATTGGATTACATTTCATAACGATAAGGCAATGGACACAGCTGCCATTTTCCTAATTTGATTCCAACCCCCCCGCCCCAGAACAATGCCAATAAAGTCGCCCTAAAACAGCCCGACTTAGCAATTAGATCATGATCTGCTCTTGCCACAGGGGGCACCCCCTCCTCCGTTGGTTAATGTTGTTATTTATGCTTTACGTACTTATTAGTGTTGGGGGACTCAGCCTGCAAGTTAACACACGCATTCACATCCCACGTGCACGCGCACGTTCAGCATTCACAGAAAATACAGCGGTGTGAAAAAGTGTTAGCCCCCTTCCTGATTTCTTATTTTTTTGCATGTTTGTCACACTTAAATGTTTCAGATCATCAAACAAATGTAAATATTAGTCAATGACAACACAACTCAACACTAAATGCAGTTTTTAAATGAAACCTTTTATTATTAAGGGAGAAAAAACATCCAAAGCTACATGTCCCTGTGTGAAAAAGTGATTCCCCCCTAAAGCTAATAAGTGGTTGGGCCCCCCTTTAGCAGCAACAACTGCAATCAAGTGTTTGTGATAACTTGCAATGAGTCTCTTCCAGCGTTGGGGAGGAATTTTGCAGAATTGTTGTCATTCAGTCACATTGGAGGCTTTTCCTTTTTAAGGTCATGTCACAGCATCTCAATAGTCACGACTTGGACTAGGCCACTCCAAAGTCTTCAGCCATTCAGAGGTGGACTTGCTGGTGTGTTTTGGATCATTTGTTCGTTCCAGCTTGATTTCACAAACAGATGGCCGGACATTCATTTTTTGGTAGACAGCAGAATTCATGGTTCCATTTATCACAGCAAGTCTTCCAGGTCCTGAAGCAGCAAAACATCCCCACACCATCACACTACCACCACCACATTTTGCTGTTGCTATGATGAAATGCGGCCAGATGTAATGAGACACACACTTTCCAAAAAGTTAAACTTTTGTCTGGTCAGACCACAGAGTATTTTCCCAAAGGTCTTGGGGATCATCAACATGTTTTCTGGCAAAATTGAGACGAGCCTTAATGTTGTTTTTGTTCAGCAGTGGTTTTGGTCTTGCAACTCTGCCATGCAGGCTGTTTTTGCCCAGCGTCTTTCTTATGGTGGAGTCATGAACACTGACCTTAACTGAGGCAAGTGAGGCCTGCAGTTCTTTGGATGTTTGTTGTGGGGTCTTTTGTGACCTCGTGGATGAGTCGTGGCCGCGCTCTTGGGGTCATTTTGGTTGGCTGGCCACTCCTGGGAAGGTTCACCACTGTTCCATGTTTTCGCCATTTGTGGATAATGGCTCTCACTGTGGTTGGCTGGAGTCTCAAAGCTTTTGAAATGGCTTGTAAGTTTGTTTTTTTTGCTCCCTTAATAATAAAAAGTTTCATTTAAAAACTGAATTTTGTGTTCAGTTGTGTTGTCATTGACTAATATTTACAATTGCTTGATGATCTGAAACATTGAAGTGGGACAAACATGCAAAAAAATAAGAAGTCAGGAAGGGCAAACACTTTTCCACACGCCTGTACACCTCCTTCACCAAAGTTTAATACTGACTTATATACATGTGATAATACTGGTAGAATGTACAGCACACACGTACCACCACTGTTAAAAAGCCCACAATTCTGACATGTTTATGTCTTTGGCATGTTTTTTCCTCAAGCATTGCTTGGTGGTCCTTGAACGCACCATAGTTGCTGTGCCATGAGACGGTAGGGGGAAAAATGCGAGAAACACCCTGAGCAAGTCACATGCTGATTTTTGAGTCCATACGCCCAACATGCGTCTTTCGTATGTTTTGCTGGTGTCAGGTTTGGGCAAAATGTCAGTTTTTTCGTAGATCGTACTTGCGGACTCCTACGTGTGTCGTGCACCACACGTGCACCCCACATATGTAATTATTAGGGCTGTCACTAGGTGTCGCTGTTTGGTGAGACCTGTCACTAAGGTTCCCTTAGAAGTTTCATTTACGTCTTACATGTCCTATTTAGTCTGGTTCTGTCTACTATATTGGCCAATACGAGTGTAAAGCCACTTAAAGCCACAAGGAAGTACATTGTCCAGAAAAAACAACAAGGAACTGCTCACGTGTGAGTCTTTGTTATGTTATTTAAGTCTAATATGTCTTATATTCTCTGATTATGTCTACTATATCTGGTAATACAAATGTAAAGATCAGCATAGGGGTGTCTTTTTTCATGTCCTGAAGGCTCTGACAATGTTAGAAAGCGTATTTAGAACATTGACCACCTGAATCCTGCTTGGTGGAAATTTACTTAACAAACTTAACTAAACAATTAACCGTGATAAACGAGGGATGACTGTATACCGTTTTCTGTATTCTGGAGCTGTTTTACAGTGACGGGCCATGACGGTCAACAAATTCTACAGTATCTGCCTTTTTATCCAAATTAGCACTGAAATGACACGCTTTTGTTTCACAGAAATGGGTTGGATTGCTATTTTGCAATTCTGCTAACTTGCAAAATAACCAATAAAATACCTGCGCATGTAAGATACCTGCACAAATCCAACTAATTGGAATACAAAAATACTCAACTGCTGAATTCGGTCATGCATTTCTAGTTAGTGTGTACAAAAATCCATTGGAAGTTCACAGGAGTGGAATTAAACGTGTGCATGTCACTCTCCAACTTCAAAGCTCCTTCCAACCTCAATTCTCAGTAGCCAAGCAGCCTGCGTCTCTCCGGTCACATGCTGGAGATACCGAGTACCGATGTGTGTGTGTGTGTGTGTGTGTGTGTGTGTGTGTGTGTGTGTGTGTGTGTGTGTGTGTGTGTCTCCATGCAAGGACGTCTAAGGTTTCACTTTGATTGGCCGTGTGCCTGCTCCAGAGCACTCCAAGCATGCCCTGCGGTTACTTCATGGGCTCCACCCGCCCCCTTCACCAAGCAGGCAGATCATTAGCAAGACTAATTAAACAACACTTTATTTCAAGCGCTGAACAAACCAGGAATGAAGTAAGCTCTGGTGCCTCATCTCATTGACGAAACACCAACCTGCAGTGTCGCTTTTAATTACACCAACTGCAGCCTCCGCAGTCTGGCTCAGTGAAACGCTGCTTTATTGCATAGAAGGTCACATTTTTGCTTTGTCTGGTCGTCATCAGATGGTTTTGTTAGCATTTTTGTGGAGTTGAGGCTGCAACAGCATATTTAGAAAAGGGATTTGGCGCCCAAGTTGTGATTTTTTTTGTTTGTTTTAACGAGATAGAAATGATGAAATCTACAGTTGCATGTTCATAGTCGCATCAATACACTTTACCATCCACACCAGGGATGTCCAAGCTTTTTTTGTTTTTGCCTTCTTTCGTAATCAGCAGTAGAACATAGGTAAGTTTCAGGAAAAAATCAGTTCCCAACTAAAAAAAAGGGAGAAAACCAGCTTTTTTTGAAAATTCAAGTCTAAATAAACCAAACCAAACCAAACCAAATATCTAAACAACTATACCAACATAAACAACACAAAAAAGGGTTGGTTTACATCAAAATAACAATTTTTTTACAAATATAACAACATGATCTGTTTACAGTTTTCACATTTGGAACTGAAACTGTGTGTGCGCGTGTGTGTGCATGTGCATGTGTGCACACCTGTGGCGTGTGCATGTGTTAAAATGTCCCTCCAATGCGTAACCTTCGCTACACTCCTCCACGCTCTCTCACTTCCTCCTTCCTGTCATGTGTGATTTTTCCGTCCACAGGATCCGTGCCGAGCTCTTATCAAATGCACTTCAGCCACCTTGCGGCTGTTTTTATGGCTTAAAATTGCTCTGAATTGAAATGCATTTGTGGGGAGTTGCGTCATCACCTCTTTTTGCCTCTTGCACAAAAAAATGTAAAAGACGTATAAATATGTTGTTGGGATTGGGGTTGGGGATTATAAAAATATATACAGTGTAAATATGTCTTTGGTATTGAATGAGTTAATATTTCAGCTTTAAGCTACTAAAATAATGTTAGTTTTCCTCGTAATACACATTATTCTCGTAAAATTACAACTTTCTTAATATTTTTACTTTATCCTTGTAAAATTACTGCGGATGTTTACATTTTACCATTTTTGCTGTTGTTATGTTCGGGGTTTTTTTTTGGTTGTTTTTGTTTTTCTGTTTCAGTTTCCGTGCTAAATTATGTGCCAATAAAAAAACAGCCGCAGGCCGCAAATGGCCCTTAACAATTGTAATTGTTCTGGAAAATATATAATATTATGGGAAGGAGGTGAAAATGTTATGGGAATAAAGGCACAATATTATCCGAAGAAAGTTTTCAAAGATTATTTCAGAAGAAAAAAACAAAAGCAAAACAATAGAGCAAAGTTGTTAATAAGAAGGGGCTTTTTTTTACCATTTTTCTTCAAATATACACTGATCGAAATCTTAAGATCAGTTGAAAAACGGCTAGAATTAGCATTTTGCACATTTGGATCTTAATGAGGTTTTAAGTAGAGCTACAATATGCAAAAGAAAGAAGGGGGAGTGAGACAAAAAGCATTTTGAAAAAATTAATTGATTAAAAACAACAATTAAACTGAAATAGGCTGTTTATCAGCTGATCAAAAGTTTAAGACCACAGGCTATAAAAGCCAAAATCTAATAAAAATTGTCATTTTGTGTCAGGCATTCCCACTGTCATGCCCTCCTGATGCTAAAGCTAAGAAGCTTTCTCTTTTTCAACGTGGTGGGATTGTGGAGCTGCATAAGCAAGGCCTCTCGCAGCGTGAGAGGTTGGGCGCAGTCAGACAGTCATTCTACATTTTTTGAAAGATCCTGAGCATTATGGAACAAAAAAGTCAAGTGGACCCAAAAAAAAAAATCACACCTGCGCTGACCCGGATGATCCGACACAGGGCGGTCTTCCACCCACATTAAGGCCTTACTGGTGCCGACTGCAGCGCAATAACCATCAGACGACATCTGCGGGAAAAGGGTTTAAAAAAACAGAAAAGGAATTCAAAGACCTCGTCTCCTTCAACGCCACAAAAGTGCCCGTTTAGTCTTTGCCAGGGAGCATCAAACATGGGACATTGAAAGGTGGAAAAAAGTTTTATTCTCTGATGAGAAAAAATGTAACCTTGACGGTCCAGATGGCTTCCAACTTTACTGGCATGACAAGGAGATCCCACCTGAGATGTGTTCTACCCGGCACAGTGGAGGGGGGTCCATCATGATCTGGGGTGCTTTTTCATTTAGTGGAACACTGGGGCTTCAGGTGGTGCAGGGTCGTCAAACAGTGACTGCTTACGTGCAGATGTTGCAGCGGGCATCCCTCATGACCGAGGGTCCTCGTCTGTGTGGTAACAGCTGGGTTCTTCAACAGGACAACGCTGCAGTTCACAATGCTGGCTTGACCAAGGACTTCTTCAGGGAGAATAACATCACTCTTTTGGACCATCCTGCATGTTCCCCTCATTTAAATCCCATAGAGAACATTTGGGGATGGATGGCAAGGGAAGTTTATAAAAATGGACATCAGTTCCAGACAGTTGATGCCCTTGGTGAAGCCATCTTCACCACTTGGAGCAATGTTCCCACTAGCCTCCTGGAAACACTCGCATCAAGCACGCCCAAAGCCATTTTTGAAGTGATTAACAAATGGTTTGGAGAATTTTTTGTTATTTTTTTAACGATGGCTTTAAACTTTTGATCAGCTGATAAACAGCCTATTTCAGTTTAATTGTTGTCTTCAATAAATGACTTTTTCAAAATGCTTTTTGTCTCACTGCCCCTTCTTATTTTTGCATATTGTAGCTCTACTTAAAACCTCATTAACATCCAAATGTGCAAAATGATCATTCTAGCCATTTTTCTTAAGATTTCTTAAGTCTTCAGATCTGGATCAGGAGTGTATATAACTTCTTCGCATGTCTTTACAAAATATCCATTTTTTTTTTCCAAATTTGGACACCCCTGCTTTAAACACTCGCTGGCTCAGTTTTCAGAACGTAAGAATAAAATAGCTTAGAACGATTAAAGTCATCAAGTGTGCCAAAGTGAAATTTAGGGCTGCTTGAGCGCCCCCATCTAAAACCGCCCGTGGTGTGTTTGGCGCACACCTGAACACGGGATTCTAGGACGACACATTTGTTGGCGGCGGTGATGCGTTCAGGCGTGCCAATGGAAAGGGGGGTGGGGGGATGAAAATGAATAATGCATGATGTCACGGAGTGAAGGTTGGACATATCAGAGAAGACAATGTAAACAAGGAATTGTTTCTAGTTCATTTGAGGGAGTGTGGCCTGAGCCGGCAGGGAGGGGGTAGGGGGTGTGCCATGGGAGAATCCATCTGCCAGCTAAATATACACACCTGTGATGTCAAACACAGTGTGTGATGGCCGCTCAGACAGGAGGTGGGGGCAGTAAAAAAAATAATCATTTTTAAAAAAGCAGGGGCGGAAGGGAGGTTATTTGTTCGTACGTAGTTTAAGATTTTCAAAAGAGTGTTGATAAAATTGCTGAAAAATGTGTACTTGTGCAGGCTACTTCCTGGTTGGCGGAGAGTGAACGGCACTATCTACATCCCGTGGAGGACCGTCCCATCCATGTTTAGACGAGTGGGTTTGTCGTACGGGCTCCTACATGCAAAAAAAAGGGTTGCAAGACAAACTTACGTCTTCATGCGTCGTCCGTGCAGCCAACGTGTTTTTCATGAAACAATTTGTTCTTTTGAATTAACATAGAACCTAAGCTTTGCATTTTACCTGCATTATCACATATTTACAGCCCTAACCCAGGGGTGTCCAAAGTGCAGCCCAGGGGCCATTGTTTGATGCAATAAATGCAATAAAAAAAATAAATAAAAATAAATAACAGCAAAAATGGAAAAAAAAGACGATTAGTTTCACAAGAATAAAGATGAAATATTGAGAGAGTAAAGTCATAATATAATGAGGAAAAAATAGCATACATCTGAAAAGGAAAAAAAATGTCATAATATGAGAAACAAAGTCATTTTTTGGAACTTAGCTTGGGAAAAAGTTAGAATATTACGACAATACATTCTAAATATTATGACAACGAAGTCATCATTTGAAATTATTTTAAAAACTGCAAGTAAGTGTGATGTAAGGAGAAACTTGAGCTAACATCTAACATAAGCTAACATCTTAACAATACGCTTTGTCACCTGAGATGCAGGCTCTTTATTTCCTTTATATGTAAAAAACATTCCGGTATGGGGGGCTGGTTTGGAAAATGTAAAAGCAGCCCCCTCATCCTGTGACTGTTCAGTGTTCGGCCCTTGGTGGAAAAAGTTTGGACACCCCTGCCGTAACCCTCACGCTATAAAAAATGGCCTACGTTTGGAGAAAAAAATAAAAACACATTTTTGACCAATAATCCACAACCTTACCTGGGGCCCCATTTGGAGGTCCTATTTTTAAAAGTGTATTCAGTTCATCTTTCTCCTTCAAGAGGCGCCCCCGTAACGAGAACACAGTTAATATTAGGATTGCACCAATTAGCAGCGCACACAAGGGAGGCCGGGTAATAATGAGAGGGGGAGGGAGAGAGGAGGGGTGAGGTAAAACATGACACAGCGAGGGAGACAAAATGGGAACTGACAGCAGGAAATCTACAGGACGGGGTCACAGAGAAGGACGACGTGTCCGACGGAGAGAATGGCAGAAGGATAGAGCGAGGCTGACACCGATAATGACGCAAATTACGACATCACGCGAAAGGGCACTCAGCAAGAATCAAAGCAGAGGCAGAGAGAAGCTACAAGGGCCAAATGCGACGCTGGAAATAAACCAACAAGAAGAGCCTCACAAGTAAATTTAGCTTCCAAGAGCGAGTGACCGACGGAAAGCAAAGGCGAGAAAGGCCGACGCCCGCCCGTGTGACTGGGCTGATCTAACAGGACTTGGCTTTAGTGCAGCTGTTCCTCCGGCTTTCGTCTGCATCGCTGGGGAAAACGCTATTCCGGTGCGAGCGCCTATTTTTAGCCTCACCCGGGGGAGACGAGAAACGAGCGAATCTCATAACGCGCTCCGTTCGCCCTGTTTGCTATTTTAACGGCGGTACAGTTACCCGGTGTCCCTGGGTTACCGGCCGACACCGAGTCACGCGCGCCATGGAGGGATGAGGGACCCAGAACAGGGAGCTCCGTGTCGGGCTGACGCTCACGAGCGCTGGTGCGGAATGCTGAACCTCTTCATTCCCATGAGGGTGTTATTGCCGTTCGTGTACATAAAACATAAAAAGACTGACCAGGCAGAGAGTTTTTCTTGTTAGCATCGGCACCCCCTGACATAATATGTCACCATAGCAGCAGTTTTATCAGAACCACAGCTGGAATGCCTAATGCCGCCAGTCGGTTTAATAATAGTATGTCTCTTTTCGTAATGCTACAATCCCACAAAGGCTCTTTCAGTCCATGCAGTCTCATAGCAACCGCATAATAACAAGAGCCACTGATGCCAGAGTCTAATACGGCTGGACGGGCTCCACACCTCACGAGTGGTAGGTGCTTTCAAATACACTAATCCCTCGTTTATCACAGTTAATTGGTTCCAGACCCCACTGTGATAAGCCCATTTCCACAAAGTAGGAAGTTCCTTATTTATACGTCCACCATTTTTGTAGTTAAGAGCATAAAAACCTGTTTATGACCTTCTAAACACACTTTTTTAACATTATTAGAGCACTTTAAACATGAAATAACACCCCTATGGTCACCTTTACACTCATATTACCCAATATAGTAGACATAATATGAGAAAAGAAGACATATAAGACACAGAAAACCTGTTTACCACCTTCTAAATACAGTTTTTAACATTATTAGAGCCCCCTAGACATGAAATAACACCCCTATAGTCACCTTTACACTCAGTACTTCCTGCGGTGGCTGTTATCTCATTAACTCATTCAATCCCAGCGATTTTTCAAAAGACAACCTCTTCAGTATCTGCCAATTTAGACCATTTTGACCAATCTTTCAAGGCACACGGAATGTTTTGTTCTATGGCTATGAAAGATGGCAAATGAAAGATTAGAATTCCGTCTTTCACTGGAAGAAAAAAGCTAGTTTCTACCTTTTTACGTTCTTCAGTAATCAGCAGTAGAACATAGGTAAGTTTCAGGAAAATATCAGTTCCCGACTAAAAAAGGGAGAAAACCACCCTCTTGTGAAAAGATACATTTCAAGCATAACTTTCACTTTGACACAAATATGTTTTGTGACAGCTCAAATATCTAAACAACTATACCAACATAAACAACACAAAAAAGGGTTGTTTTACATCAAAATAACGATTTATTTATAAATATAACACCATGAACTATTTACAATTTTCACATTTGGAACCAAACGATGTGTGTGTGTGCACACGTGTGCGCGTGTGTGTGTGCTTGCGTTAAAATTAGCCTACAATGTGTAACCTTCTGCATGCTACGCTCTCTCACTTCCTCCTTCCTGTCATGTGTGATTTTTTTTCATCCACATGATCTCTGCCGAGCTCAAATGCACTTCCGCCACCTTGTGGCTGTTTTAATGGCTTAAAATTGATCTAAAAGTGAAATCCATTAGTGGAGAGTTGTGTCACCACCTCTTCTTGCCTCTCGAAGAAAAATAGGTAAAAGCCGCATAACTACGTTGTTGCGTTGGGGTTTATAAAAACGTATAAACACGTCTTTGGTATTGAATGAGTTAAGATGCTCATGCCCGTGCTTTCAGCACATATTTCCACATAGTGGCCACACAATATTCGTGATATACCTTGAAAGCGGACAGCGGCCCACGCCTACGCGTATACACGACTCGTGCATGTTGGATTTCTACAATCCAAGCTGTGCACGAGCTAAGCTCAGCTAAGCATGAAAGGCGTACGATCTGACTGGAAAGGTTTCCCATCTCCACGATAACATCAGTCTTGTGTTGGACATATTTGTAGGCCTTGGGGCCGCAGTGACATTGGACATTTTGTGGACGGTGCTAACTAAATAAAAACGAAATAAATGACATCCGTGCTAGAAGCCAAGCAGAATTGGTTTCTGCTCAGCAGGGGACCGGGACAGGATGGTATTCTTCACAATGGCAGGACACTAAGTACACTTTTGCCCGTTTGTGACATCCCCTCTGCTCGTGGACAGAAACAATGAACCGGCAACTTAATGCCTATAAAGCCTGCCAGCGGAGGATGTCTGAGACGTATATTCTTTTATGACCTGCGCTCAAACAGAAGACACATTAATGTTACTTCCCTTGCCAACGGAAGCGGGCATGAAAGAAAAAGCTTGAATGCACGGCCCGCTTGAATTAGAGCAGGCGCTGCTCCTCTTCTCCCATTGATACAATCTTTCAAGCTCCGCTGGTCCGCGCTATAAATAGACCATGCTATGAATTGTGGGGGATTAAAAAGGTCAGTGCTTGTCATCCATAACATCTTTCAATTTGATCATTTTAATGTCAACGGAAAATAGCCTGGGAGGGGCTTAAATGATGGCAAAGTAAAGATGGGTATTAGATGATAATAAAAAAGATGTGAGGGTAAGCATAAGGGTAAGTCAATTATTTACAGAGTAGAGTAATCTACAATAAAGTGATTCATCCGCAAATAAACAATGACAATATTTAATTATGTAAATAAACAAATAATAAAGATGGTAGAAAGTCTCCAGCCAAACCCAGTTTGTGTCAGATTAGGAGTTTAGAAGAAGGCGGATTCATCAAGCTGACTTTTAATTCCGGGATGCGACGGCAAATACGAAAAAAAGCCTGCCGTAAAGTTCACCACAGATCAGAAGATGGGGGAAGGATGTAAACTACTCAGGCATTTATGGACAAGCAACACATGACACTTTGCCAGAAAACATCTCAAATTAAAATCAAATGTTCCGGAATCAGGATTAGAGTTTTGTTTATTTCTACGCTGCAGCGGAACCTTAATGTTGGCGTCATTAATTCCTTCCAGAAGCTCCGACTCTAACCGCAACGGACGTTAACCCAATCAGATTTCCCCATAAGGAATCATGTAAATCTAGGCCTGTCACAATAATAGATCAATCGATTAATCGAAAGATTAAAAAAAAAAAAAAAAAGTCAATAATTTTTCCGCCTCTATGAACTGACGTGCATACATGCCTGTTTGTTTTCCTCGTCTCTCTGAGCCACACAGGCTGGATGACAAGAGGGTTCACTCTGCATGTGCATTGGTTCTATAGTGGAATGAACAGAGAGAGTGAACCCTCCTGTCAGCCTCTTTGTCCCCCAGTACGTGGCGGGGCTACTAGTGAGTGCATACGCAGACAGAGCGCTAACAGTTAGCAAGTTAGCAAGCAAACGCTAACATGAATGAAGGCACAGAAGTCATGGTTTCTAAGACGGATGCCACAGCCGGTGTGGAGATGCAGCGGAGCCTTCGCCCCGGCAGTCAACGCTTACTGAGGCGTTTGTTCGGCAAAGTAAATCTAAATCCAAACAGCGAATAACGGTGCACGTTCGTGGACTGGACTGGTCCGTCAACACCCACGCCCTCTACAAGAAGGGCCAGAGTCGCCTCCACCTGCTGAGGAGACTGAGGTCCTTTGGTGTGTGCAGGACTCTTTTACGGACCTTTTATGACCCTGCGGTGGCCTCAGCCATCTTCTATGCTGTGGGCTGCTGGAGAGGGGGCAGCACGGACAGGGACAGGAGCAGGATCAATAGACTGATCAGGAGAGCGAGCTCTGTCCTGGACGGTCCTCTGGACTCCGTGGAGGAAGTGGGGGAGAGAAGGATGTTGGCTAAGCTGACGTCCATCATGGACAACACCTCTCACCCGCTACATGACACTGTTGATTCCCTTAGCAGCTCCTTCAGCAGCAGACTGTTACACCCACGGTGTAAGAAGGAGAGGTTCCGCGGGTCCTTCATACTGACCGCTGTCAGGCTCTACAACACCTGCACCACCTGAACCATGTTGTAGTCACTATGTATTCTTTACTTGCGTATCTTGCTTGCTGCTGTAACAAGTGAATTTCCCCGCTGTGGGATAAATAAAGTACAAATACAGTAGGAATTGCCTGGGAGAACATACATGTCACAAACCGCAATTGTTGAAGGACATCAGAAACACTGCAATTTATTCCACCACCACAGATGTGTGGTCCAGCTCAAATATGACCCCCTACATTAACAATACACTACATAACTGCGTGTGTGTGTGTTTGTGTGTGTGTGTGTGTGTGTGTGTGTGTGTGTGTGTGTGTGTGGTTTTTATTGGAGTGCTTTTTTAATTAACAGAGACAAAGTCTATTTTTTATTGGTTTGGGTTATTGTGATTTTTATTCAAATGCGATTTTTGCTAAAAGAGACTATGAGTCCATTTTATTTTCATTTAGGTTTTTTTTGTCTTTTTTGTCTTCATTTAAACATTCTTGACATTCCAATTACAATTAGTGTTAAATACTCTTGAGGATACTCTTGACAAAGGTTATTGCTTTTGATCCAATATACTCTCATTATTTTGCCGCATACTTAATGAAAAAAATGGTCTCAAAAATGTCAATAAGATTGATTATCGACAATAATTTGCAGGACAATGATCGTCCAGCAACATTTGTTATCGTGACAGGGCTATGTAAATCCAATTCATCAATTCCCGAAAGCCAAAGACACATTTTTATCATTTTACAATTACTATGGTTCAAACATCGCTACCTCACTCTATCTCGGTTTTTCCAAAATGAATGAAATCATAAATGATGGCAGTTTCCTGGTTGAATATGTCCTATTATTAGTCCAAAAATATTGAAGGACAAGTTGTATGTAGTATTCTGGTGAGCAGGTGTCAGGAATATTCCACTGATGAGTCATGACGTTAGATGAGATGACCTTCACGATGCATGGAGTCAGCTACGGCATGTCCCGCATGAGAGTGACAAAAAGTTCTACTCCCATTCCTTGTGGAAGTCCGTTTGAAACCCTTTCTTAAGTTTAGAATAATTAAACTGGAGGCTAACTAGTTAGCTCGCTAGCAGGTTATGCGTCAAGCCGTGGCCGTCTCTTATGTCCCTGCAGTGATCCCATAGCCTGCACATTACCATTAGCAATGAACAAAGAATAGGAGTTAAGAGGTGACTATAGGTGTGTTATTTTATGTCTATGGGGCTCTAACAATGTTAAAAACCCTACTTACAAAGCTGTAAGTATGAAAATATTGCATTTATTAATATTCTGGAACTAATTAACCAGCATAAATGAGGGCAGAGTGTATAGTTTTACATGCAGAAAACAATTGGAAATGCATATAAATACACATAAACGATGAATGAAAGGGATAAATGAACACTGAGGGTTACTTTTACCTTCATTGAAGACGTGATTGCTGATGCGAGTGAAAACAGGAGGGTGGTGGTGGTTGATCTCGCTGAGTCTTTGGGAACAGTCCCGTCTTCAATGAAGGCAAACTTTCAATTGTTTTCATTCATTCCTCCCTTGTCTATGCTGCTTATCTTCACTAGGGTCGCAGGTATGCGGGAGCCTATCCCAGCTGCCTTTGGGCGAAAGGCGGGGTACACCTTGGCCTGGTCACCAGCCAATGGCAGGCACACATAAAGACAAACATTCACACTCGCATTCATGCCTGTGGACAACTTAGAGTCTCCAGTTAACCTAACATGCATGTTTTAGGAACGTGGGAGGAAACGGGAGAAACCGGAGAAAAGCCACGCACATGCAAACCTCGGAACCCAGGAACCCAGACCTTCCAGGTCTCCTGACTGTGTGGCCCCCGTGCGGCCCTTACAATTGTTTCATGCATGTAAAGCTATAACTGTAAAACTACACAAGCGTGTTTGGTGTTAACATTTTTGAAAGTCCACCATAGCCCAGACGACGTAACGTAGCTCACTTCCGGTTCCGGGTGCTATTTTGTTGGGCTAGCTAGTAGGATGCTAACAATGAAGGACGTTTTGTGACCAAAAAAATACATTAAAAGGGTTAGTTGGGATTGTTTTTGACATGACTTTTCCCCACTTTGTCCCGTTGCCCACAAAAAGTCAGACCTCTCAATCGCTCTGCGTTATTTTCTGTCCGTTCGTGTCACTGCACGCTGCCGCCAGTGTTTACATGCACGGATGAAGAGCACTGCGATGCTAACTTTCTGGCGTCACATGTAAACACTGGAACACATACACAACAATGGACATATATTTTTAGGTTATTTTATTTCATTTATTTTTAAAACCAAATTATTTTTATGGATTTGTATTTTATCTTATTATTAATTTATTTCTCCTTTTCCTTTTTTTAACACTTTTTTTTCTTTTCATCACTGCAGACGCGATCAAAGGTTCTACACCGTAAAATGTATTTACAGTATTTTAATTTTATTTGCTGACGTTTGAAAGCAAAACATTACAGAAACGACTGTGTTAAAAATAACGTTCAAAGTATCAAACTGTCTCATGCATTTTCATCCATCCATCCATTCTCCACAGCCAACGCCTGCTGTCCTTCCCATACTTTCCAGGGCAGACACCAAAGCTTGATTGTTTCTGGATAATGCAGTAGCCTACTGGGGTCTTCTGCACAGCAAACCCTTTTGACAAAGAAGATGGCAAAAAGGAAGAAAGAATACGCAGCACAGCGCAGAAGTCGCATTAAGTATTTTATGTATTATTGGTTAGCTTCATTATCATAACGTTATTAAAAACAATAAATTCAGAGACTTATTATGTTGTAAAATTGTTGTTCTTGCTAGGATATGGCTCTCATGGAATGAATTAATTAATTTTAAAATGAGTGGCTTTCATGGCTCTCTTCGCCAAAAAGGTTCCCGACCCCTGTTTATACATTCTTATTCCTTTCTCTCACACAGGAATGAACAAACCGTCAGTAACAGCTGATACATAAAGAAGGGGGAAGATTAATTAAGTTCTGTTTCTTCCTGCTCCTTTTCGGTGCGAGCGTAAACATGCAACGTTCCTTCATGTCTGAAACAAATGAAAGCATTTCCACGGCCGAGTCATCAAAAAGCCCACCTGGCAGAGACTTGGCGCCTCACGCAGACAGGTCGGGAACAACAAATCATAGACGCCATCATTACACGCAGACGGGGGCGTACCGTTTCATTAACGAGTGACTAAGCAGTGGGAAAAGAACACAACAGGGATTATTCACGGCAAGACAAATAAATAACATCCGCGTGTCCAAATGAAGAAATGCACATCAGGAGCTGGTCTATGCTGCGCTTTCTAGTCACTATTTCTAGTACCTAACTCCCTATGATGCTGCACAGCCTGCCATTTGTCCTTGCCCTCAGTCTCCTCTTGGATAAAACGAGTATCCTGGCCAAAAAGTTAAAGACAGAACACCCCCGCTGTCCTCCAGTGTAGTTGCTGTTGTCTCATTCGGAATGAGGCGTTAGATGCCGCGTGGTTTTCGCACTTTTTTGCAATTATTTGGACAATTTTTACTTGATTACAACCCTGAGGGGTCTCTTTCACTTGCTACCCTTTGAGGTCCCGAGAAGACAAAAATGTCCTCTCCAAAAACTGCTTTTTCTTCAAATCTGTCAATCAACGTCAGTCCTAATCAAAAATACCAAATATGTAACTATTTTGATTTTTTTTACCATTTAAATGCCCATTTGGTTTGACAATGTCGCTGTTTTTATTTTGAAACACACACGTACGATGAGTGATTTTCCATCTAATAATTGATTTTTTTATTAGTCCTAAAAATAGATTTTGAGGCCTTCTTGTTGTTTTGTTTGTCATTGTCCGATACTGAATGCACCACCCAGAGCAAAAACGTCCAATTGGCTTCCTTTATAGCCACCATTTTCAAATCATGCATTTTCAAATTTCATTTTCTTGAAAAATTCATGTTTATGTTAAAAATTTCCCCCCGCTATCTGGTTGACCTAGTATGAGCAAATCTGAATTTTATGATTTTTCATCAAAACAAATCATTCCATATAGAAATTATCAGCAAAAAATGAGCAAGCATTTACCTGAAAGGACAAATCACGATAAAAAAACAGGTCGATAACTGTCAATAAAGTGCCACGTGCATGTATGCATGCGCTTCATCTGCTCGTCTTTTGGACGGACAAGAGGGTTCACACTGTATATGTCCGTGCGCGTTGGTTCTACAGTGGAATGAACGGAGAGAGTGAACCCTCCTGTCCTCTCACTCAGGCTCTTTGTGGAGGCGGGGCTACTAGTGAGTGGATACAGAGTGCTAGCAGTTAGCTAACCTGAATGAAGGCGCATAGGCGATGGTTTCTGAGGCGAATGCCGCAGCACCAGTGTGGGAATATTTCGGTATTAAACAGAATGAACGAGGTGAGCACATGAACACTGACGAGCAGCACGGACAGTCTTCTCAACTGGGAAAAAAAACTACAGATGGAGGTGCTCGGCCAGTGGAACGTCCATTATCGACAACAACTTGTAGCACAATTATCCACCAGCAAAATGTGTTGTCGTGACAGGCCTTCTTGTAGATGTTCATTTTACACACGAATAGCACGCAAAGACCGAGCAATGCTTTTACAGACACGAAGGATTGTTGTTCAGTACCAAAGCAAGACGTTTGTTTATTTTACGGAAATTCAGTCAACGACCTTGCGAGTTAGTCTTGACAGGTCCCTTATTGTACAAGAGTGACTCTTCAAAGATGTACAGTAAACGGTAAACGCTAACATTTGGAATTTTTCTCATTAGATTACATCTTTTTTCTCTTAATTCTTGTAAAATTACAGATTTTTTCCATTTTTGCTGCTGTTTTCTTCCGACTTAAAGTTTTTATGATAATTAATCATTCTTAAATATTTCAACTTTATGCTACTACTGTAAAATGACGTTATTTTTCCACATGATATTACGAGTTTGTTCTCGTAAAATTCCACCTTTTTTCCCTCTTTAGAACACGACCTTCTTCTCTTGATATTTTGACTTTATTCTCATTACACTACATCTTTTTCCGCAACCTCATTTTTAAAAAATTATTTATTTGTAGTTAATATTACAACTTTAAAAATGCAGGTCTTTCTTGAACATTTCAACTTTATGCGACTAAAATGACATTCTTTTTCCTCATAATATTACAACAATACTCTCGTAAAATTACGACGTTTCGTCGTTAGTTTGCAACTTTTTTCTCTAAATTCTTGTAAAATGACTGCAGACTTTTTTCCACTTTTTCCACTGCGACTTAAAAATTTTTAAAACATTTTTCTTGAATATTTGACCTCTTCGCTACTAAAATGACATTATTTTTCTACGAGTTTAACTTTTTTTGTTGTTAGAATAAAACTTTTTTCTATTTATAGCTTTCTCCGCAACCTAATTTTTTCCATAATTAGGCATTTATTTGTTGTTTTGTTTGTTTCTATTAACAATACTTCTTTTAAAAAATAAGGTCTTACATTTCAACTTTATTCTACTAAAATAACAGCATTTTTCTTCCTAATATTACGACGTTATTCTCATCAAATTACGACATTTTGTCATTAGATTACAACTTTTTAATCTTAATTCTTGTAAAATTACTGCTGCTATTTTTTTCATTTTTGCTGCTATTGTTTTTTTCATTTTCTTACAACTTAAAAAAAAAAAAATTCTTTCATATTTCACCTGTATGCTGCTAAAATGACGCTATTTTTCTACATAATATTAAGAGTTTCTAATTAAGTTGCACCTTTTTTTTCATGAGACCACAACTTTCTCCTCTTGATATTTTGGCTTTATTCTCATTACACTACAATTTTTTCAGCAACCTCATTTTTCAAAAATGCCAACTTTATCTGCAGTTGTGTTTGTTTCTATGAATATTCTAACTTTAAAAATGAAGGGCTTTCTTTAACATTTCAGCTTTACGCAGCTAAAATAATATTAATGTTACATTATTCTCATGAAATGATGGCTTTTTCTTGTTGGATTTCCACTTTTTACTCTTAATTAGTTTGACTTTATTCTTGTAAAATTTCTACAGATTTTTAAGTTTTTGCTGATGTTGTTTTTTTCGTTTTCTTGATAAATTCTATTTTAGAAGTTTGGACACCCCTGCTGTGTGTGATATACGGTATCTACTGTATTATGCTGGACAAGTGCAGACTTTGTAGATGTGAAAAGTGGCTAAAGTAGAAAACAGCGCTTCTCGGAGACACAACTCATTGGCATGAAAACAATAACCTTGACCGCAGTGGAAGCTGGCCTGTTCGTGTACAGCACAGCCTTGGTTAAGCGTAAGTCCGGAGGAAAAAAGAATGAACTGGTCTAGGTTGTTATTTTCTATGCAAATGGGCGCTCCCGTGAAAAAAAAAGCTTGAGATCTCTCCACTTAATAACTCCTTCAGCATAATTGCTGACATGTGAAGGATTCTCATGCAGCCTCCAGACGTTGGTCCATTATCTCTTCAAGAGAATTACTTTCTCTTATTATTTCTAAAATGCCCCATCCTCTATGGTGCGACAGTGTGATGATGCTAGAGCCGCATGCACTATTTCCAAGCGTTGCAAACATCTTCTTTAAGGTGACATGAAGCGCTAACCTCCATCTGAAGGTTGACTCTGTTTTCCATTATTGCTTCAACACAACAACACTTTCATCCACATTCAAGGTCACTGCACAATTCTGTGGAGCGTAGCGTGTCCGTGTGTAAGTATGCACCTGTGTGTGTGTGTGTGTGTGTGTGTGTGCGTATGATTGATTCCTATTACATCTATGTCAGCATCACTTAGCCCACCTATGAATCAGGACGCAATGGTGGGCCTGGTAAGATGGACCTCCAAAGTGTGAAGCCAAATGGAAGACCAGAACTCCATCAATCATTTCACACCTGTCAAGCTCGCACGTCGAAGGAATGTTCCAGAAACTTGCACTGCTTCTTGTCGCTATGTGTTGCCTTGAAAAAATCAAAATCAAATATGGCAAAAACACACATTGCTCCAGGCAAGGTCATTAATGGTGTATTATTTCTTTATGTACTGGAGGCTACACCACCAATTCAAAGTATTCATCATCTAGAAATACTGTAAAATAACACACTCAATTCAAAGGAAATAACATGAAGTAACATTAAATAGCATAACATAGCACAACGTGCCCCGCGAACATTCTACCCAAATGCTGGGTTCAAATAATTGCAATTGTGGGTTGTTTCAGCTCCATTTATTAGTTATTGACTCCATCCACGCTGGGTCAAATGATCAATTATACCATTTATTAGTTATTGACTCCATCCACGCTGGGTCAAATGATCAATTATACCATTTATTAGTTATTGACTCCATCCACGCTGGGTCAAATGATCAATTATACCATTTATTAGTTATTGACTCCATCCACGCTGGGTCAAATGATCAATAATACCATTTATGAGTTATTGACTCCATCCACGCTGGGTCAAATGATCAATTATACTATTTATTAGTTATTGACTCCATCCACGCTGGGTCAAATGATCAATTATAGCATTTATTAGTTATTGACTCCATCCACGCTGGGTCAAATGATCAATAATACCATTTATGAGTTATTGACTCCATCCACGCTGGGTCAAATGATCAATTATACTATTTATTAGTTATTGACTCCATCCACGCTGGGTCAAATGATCAATTATAGCATTTATTAGTTATTGACTCCATCCACGCTGGGTCAAATGATCAATTATACCAGATGAATTCTAGCACATTACAGTACAATTTATTCAAAACAAAATGTAATATTGATAT
Organism: Dunckerocampus dactyliophorus; assembly: GCF_027744805.1. NCBI lineage: Eukaryota > Metazoa > Chordata > Actinopteri > Syngnathiformes > Syngnathidae > Dunckerocampus > Dunckerocampus dactyliophorus. Next base: position 26,950,892 of record NC_072832.1, on the reverse strand, counting down.
ATCAATACTAGACTGTATTATCGCTGTATAAACAATGATATCACACGGTTTTACATTTAGAAAAAAATACTGTATTGATTTGTTCTAATGGATGTGGCAAAATTGGATGGAAAAAAAAAAACCTGTTGATATTTTCTTCCATTTCTAAAAGTATGTTTCATTTTGGAAAGATAATGTCGACGTGCAGCGGTGATTGTTCGTACATTTGGACGTATGTGAATATTGTTGCTATTGTAAATAAGCAGGCATTAGCATGCATGGGTACTGAAGTTATCCCTTCTGTCCCCCCTCCTGATGCTTAATTAGATGGATTTTCAGTCATCCCGTAGATAAGGTCTCGTGGGTCACTTCAGTGTACTAAAAATAGCAGCCTTTATTGTGAAAAGGTCTTGTTCTTCCTTCACCTTCAGTGGGTTTACCCCAAAACAAAACAACAAGCACGCTTCCATAAAGCCCGGGTCGTTTTCTCGCCGCCGATCCCGTTCTGCCTCACACTGCTCGGTAACGAGCTTCCCACCTAAACGCCGTTTTCCTCACACTCCAGCAGACCCAAACATGTTAGCGTCAACAGAACAGGACATGTTAGGAAATCAGGTTGTAGCTTTGGCCCTAATTGGCTCCCTGCTGTCAAACCTGCGCCGATCAAGGACCTGGCCTTGGAAAAAGCAGCAGCCGCAGTCGCCCGGTGGACGGAAGGAAGGCAGCGCCGGCTTTCACTTAGCGTCTCTTCATGCTGAAGGTTAAACGTCTTGGTTTGCTTTTGGCATTTAGCACAGGCACAGTCGGTGGTCTAATTGGACTGTAATTAATTCAAAAGTGAGAGCATTTACGCTACAATGCAAGGACAGTGTCATCCTCAGACATACTTGATGCCGTGCCTCAATCAGTCCTAGCGACAGGACAGCATCGTCCCTGGAGAAAAATCTGTCAGGAGTGTCTTAAGCCAAAAAAATACACTTCAGCATGGTCTTACAGCCGTGCCGCAAGTGCAAACCTGACTACCAGTGCTTGTCTACTTTAGCTCTTTAGTGCATGTGGCCATGACCAAATTTAAGTAAGGAGCAATATGGTCTTTGGTGTATAAATGAAGGCCTCCTCGCAAACAAACACCTTACTTCTATTACTATTACTATAATACACTTGTATTCTAACTTCTACATGGGAGAGAAACACAACATGATGTCCATCAAAACATCGTTAAATCCTATCACCGCCAACCAAAACACGCATCGGCATGGTCTTACAGCCGTGCCGCAAGTGCAAACTTGAAAAGTGCGCAATTGCGCAGAAAATCGGATATCGTAATTGCAAAAACGAGTTGTTATTTAGTTTTGGTTTTATTTGGAAAAATGAATAAACAATCGATACACGGACTCCCCTTGTCCAGATACCATTAAATCTTATGCAGAGTTAAAGAAAATAAATAAATACACCCTTAAAGCAAATCATGTGGGCAAAATTGAAGAAAATGAGATTCCTATGATAGCAAATCATTTAAAATATTAGTCTTCAAAAGTGGTGGGATCACGATTATCACGGCTCCCAAACATCACAAGAATCTTTACAGTTGATGATTTGAAAAAATAAAATCACAAATTAAAACACAAATTAACATCATTCATATTAAAATTCAAGTACAAATAACAATAAAAAACATAACCAATACAGTCGTCCCTCCTTTATGGCGCTTCATTGCTTCCACACCCGACCGCGAAGAATGAATCACCGCGATATAGGGTTCAATGTTAATAAATGAAATTGATTCGTAGTTGGAGCAAAGAAAACCTGTTCATGACTTTCTAAATACGCTTTTTAACATTATTTGAACATTATTATAGACATGAAATAACAACCCTACAGTCACCTTTACACTCCTTTTATCCTTCCTTTATTCACATTGCACAATTCTTATTAGGGATGTCCCGATCCACATTTTTTTGTATTCCAATCCAATCCAATGTTTTTATGTCTTGCCGATCCGATCCAGTACTGATCCTTTATTTTAATTTAGAATAATATTTTGTTACAATCATGAATTTGTGGATTTTAAATATGGTTATGAAAATAGCTCTTCAAAGCATTAGAAATAATGCAAGCAAAGTATTGCTGAATGCACTTTTTGATCACACAGCATGACCAACAATATTGTTTGGCTTTTGTAACAAACCTCTGTGAGTCAGGTCCCTAATCCAATAAAAGATCCAATAAAAGTCCATCCAATAAAAGACAAAATTGGAAAAAATGGGCGTGCAAAATACTTTTAGGGTAGGACTAGTCATTTGACATGGTTATAGATGAGGTGGTGTGATTTACAATAGATGACTTTTCTCTTTGGCGCAATAGTAATTTATTGACGGTCCCTAGTATAAACAGCCAGCGGTTTCCGTGCGAGCTCTCTGCACCATGACACAGCAGTCTGGGCACAGTGAGGGGGAACTACCGCTGTAGCTACGGAGCCTAATATCCAGCATCCAACGTGAAACTAACTAAGGTGGTGCGGGTGGCAGACTGAGGCCCAGAGTAACCAACGTTATACGGCAACCGGATCGGCCCGATCTGGCCGATTTCATCCCATCTTCAAAATACAGTGGATCGGCAGCCCTCATTCTTATGCTGCAGGGACTCGAGATGGCTGCTAGCCAGCAAGCTAACCAGTTAGCCTCAAATGTATTTCTTCTCAACTAAAGAAGCCAAAAATGTACCACTTCCACATGGAATGGGAGGAGAACTTTTTTCCACTCTATGACGTGGGACATGCCATGGCTGACTTCATGACTTCATGCAGTGTCAAGGTAATGTCATGTAAGGTAATGTCTCCATGTTTTGTGTCATTACTGCCACCTAGTGACCACAGTACTACTGTACATATCATCCATCTACATCCATCACTTATTCATTCATTTGTTTCTGAAAAATGGCCATGTTGCGAGGGACGACTGTAATTATCATTTTGTAGCATTTCTTTAGAATAAAAAAATATTTTTTAAACATTTTATATTTTTTTCAGAGCGCACGTGATCAAGCGTGCGTGTCTCATAAATGAATCGAACAGCTGATGTGATGCAGTGCAAACATATAGCTCAAGTCATCAAAAATCTTTGCACAGGCAGATTTTATGCCCTTAGCGGAGAAGGTGTACCTAATATAGTGGCCATTATGTTCGGCGCTCTGAGCCCCATTCCATCTTCCCATTGTCGTGTCCTTCATCCTCTTCCCTCTCCCTCCTTTATCCTCACCTATTCACTTGGAACTCTGAGTCCTTGGCTCGCTCTCGTCTTTTTTTCTGCTCCACTCCACTCGGGGCAGCTTAAAAGAGGAGCCCGACGAGGAGCGAGGAGATTAGGCGCTCTCGGTTTGAGAGGCAGGTCTCATTACCTTTATCTTCTGCTGATGCAATAAAGCTCTCACACTGATGATGGCGTCACGCTGAAGAAGATACAACTGATGGATTGATTGATTGGGTTGGAAGAGTATGTGGATTTGAGATAACGCCCACTGCGCGCCAATAAATTACACCCAAAATAACAAAAAGCTATTAAGGCTCAGATTTGAGGTGTTAAAGTAAGAATGCGTTTATTGCTGTGGTTGTACAAAGGCCCTGCATCATGCTTGGCGATGGTATAAAAACAAAAACAACAACATAAAAATCACCTTTATAACTTCTGCCAAGGAAAGTGGTGTTTGATGTAGTGTATTTAAGATCTTTTTGCAATATTCTATTATATATAAATTAAATAAGTTATAAGTTACATAGTATGTACAGTAATATATTATTCATTTTATTTTCTGGGACATTTTCAATGTATAAAAAAATCCCATGAAAATATTATTTTTTTATGTTCATTGGTATTTATTATATATTTTTATTATTTATTTTTTTCATGCAGTCATCCCTCGTTATATCGCGATTCGAATATCGCTCCGGTTTTTAACACTACCCTTTACACAGCATGCAGGCTGGCTACTGACCCAGAAGAGCCCAGCCGACATGCCGTGGCTGAGAGGGACATGCCATGGCTGAGATCGAGTGACAAAAGGTTCTCCTCTCATTCCGTGTGGAAGTGGTAAGTTTGTGGCTTCTTTGTCCTTCTTCCTCACTCCGTTTGAAACACTTCCTCAAGTTTACAATAAGTAAATTGGAGAGGCTAACCAGTTAGCTCACAAGCTTGCTATGCTAGCGGCGGACATTTGTTATGTCCCTGCAGAGAACCCATATCCTGTGCAATGTGAAGGCAATGTGTCAACAAAGAATAATAGGGATGTAAAAGTGACTATGGGGTGTTATGTTATACAAGAGGGGTGTCTACGGGGCTTTAATTACAGTATGTTAAAACACAGATTTAGAAGGTCATAAAACAGGTTCTCTATGCTCTAACTACGACAGTATTCAGGTTATTAATACTGAATTTTATTTTGCGGAAATTGCCGTCGTGTCTGGAACCAATTAACTGCAATAAACCAGGGACAACTGTCCATATATCTTTTAAATTATTATTGGCTTTCTGACACATTATCCTATTCTATGTACTTTTGGAAGTAGTTAGCGGTAGGTGAAATGAAAATTCCATGGCTGTAATTGTTAGATTATTGAGGTATAGTGGTGATAAAATTAATTTTGGATAAGGTTTGGTCTTTTCTTGATCGATGATTTAATCCTGGATATTGACATTATTGATGTGCTCTTTGCAAAATATGCACCCATTTCCTGCAACACCATTATACTGACCAGGTACATGAACTTTGAGAATCCAAAAACAATCGTTGCCTTCTGTGTCCACCGCCATCACACGCGTTATTTAGCGTGGGAAGCGCCTTGAACGCCTTCTGTTTTGCTCTCTGTCACACACGAGCGAGATGCTTGGCTATAGTTATGGGGCCGAATGACTCAATGTGACTAAAACCTAAAACCTGTTTTTTATGCATTGATCTCAAAAAAACATGTGGTGTCCAATCGTCACGACTGTTATCACCGACATGATAAGAAAGCAGAGCAAACAACCAAATAGACAACTTTCCTACATTATAAATGAATTTAAAAAATAAGAGTGTGTTGACTACTTGATCAATTCCTTTCTAATGGTCACAAGTTGTGACAGGCCCTGTGAGTAAAAATAAAAAATGTTTTTGCCATTTTGCAGGTGAGTGTATATGGGAAAAGTCAGCGGCGTCATGTTCCAAATGCTCTTTTTGAGAGTATTAAAAAAAAGGCTAATGATTCAGAGACCTGTCCTTGATTTAAAAACAGCTTAGAGGCGAACAAACGCGAGTGCAAAGGATCTTCTGACTGCAGGCTCGTTACATCATTTTACATTTGGATCTCACGCCTCCCACCGGGGAAAACAAATCAGCTCCCTTCATGCAGAATTTGCAAGTTTTCCCCCCGCAGTAAGAAAACCGGGCATCAATGAAAACAATCAACCCGCTCCACCGGGGAAGGTTGAGCGTCTCAAACTGTGACCCCCACACAGGAAGTACGGTGACCTCAGCTAATGAGATCTATTAAGACGAGCGCGACCAGACAGCCAGCGCGCGTGCCTGGCGAGGCCGACGTAGAATCTTTACGCGGCACGGCAGCAGCAGCTAACCAATCTGGCCTTATTTATAGCAAAGGTCATCGCCTTTGAAGGAACGCTGGACCGTGCGGCGTCGCGGCGACGTGTGATGCCGAGTGGAAACAAAGTTGGAGGAGTCTTCTGTTCATCTCTCATTAAGGCGCTGCTTAACCGCGTAAATCAGAAGGCTGTGAATTTGAAAAAAACAAAAGGAAGCGTGCATTATTGACAGCGTAAAAATGACAAACGGTGAATGGAGTGAGGTTCCACACGCTGATAAAGTTAGCACGGCACCAAGTCAACAATAGAACAGATTTTTACCCTCTGGACCGACTGTCACTCGGCAACTCTTGCATGTTGGCATATCACCACAGACACTGACAAGTGTATGGAGTGAAGTTCCACAGGCCGGTAAAGTGAGCAGCCTGTAGAGGGTGTTTTTACCAACTGGACGGGTTGTCACTAGGCTGCATTTGCATGTTGACATATTTTCATAGACGCTGACGGACAATTGAATGGAGTGAGGTTCCACAGGCTAGTAAAGTTAGCAGCCTATACCAGGTGTTTTTACCTGCTGGACTGCCTGTCCGTGGGCATGTTGAGAAATTATCACAGACACTGACAATTGAATGGAGTGAGGTCCCACAGGCTGGTAAAGTTAGCAGCCTATAACGGGTGTTTTTTTGGCATCTGAACGGGATGTCACTAGGCTGTATTTCCATGTTGACATGTTACCACAGATACTGACTATTGAATGGAGTGAAGTTCCACAGGCTGGTAAAGTTAGCATGTAGAGGGTGTTTTTACGTGCTGAAGCAATTGTCACTAGGTTGCATTTACATGTTGACATATTGCCATGGATACTGACAAGGTAAACATGATAGAAAATGGATGGCGTGAGGTTCCACAGGCAGATAAATGTAGCCTATATTAGATAGATAATAGATAATGTAGCCTCAGCCTATACGGAGTGAAGTTCCACAGGGTAGCAGCCTAGTGCAGTTTTGTGACTGCTGGACTGACTGTCACTAGGCGGCATTTGCATTTTGCCATATTCCCACAGACACTGGCAATTGAATGGAGTGAGGTTCCACATATTATCGCATATACTGACAAGTTAAATTGATGGAAAGCGAATGGAATGAGGTTCCACGGGTTGTTAAAGGTAGAAGATGTTTTTAACTATTGTACGCCCGTGTCACTAGGCTGTTTTTGCATGCTGGCATAATCACATTTTGTCACAAGACTAGAGTATGCTACTTAAATTGTGAGTTTAGCTGTGAACCTCGGTCTCAGTTGGTTTGTAAAACATTTTTCATTGTTTTCCAACTCTCCAAATTTGATGTAAACAGTGCAGATTAAACAAGACAGAGCAGAATAACTGAGAGCCATTTTAAACAGATTCATTTGAAGCCAGCATCTGTAGAATAAAAATGGGGCCGGGGATGGACCCTTGGGGAACACCAAGGGGAAATAAATTGGTAAGAGGTGAACCACTCAAAGCTCGTTGAGACTGACGCAGCACCAGGAGCAACTGAGGACCGAACCAGCCACCTCCACTCTTCCACCTGAGCCAACCAAGATGTCCATCGTTTTTGCTGATCGGAACCAAAAAGCACTGTCAGGGTGAATTGCGAGGCCCGGCACCAGCATTTCAAACAGGATGACGTGAGAACGAGCGGCCTACTTTGCAGTTTCGTCCGACAGTGTGAAGTTAGCAGGGTTGACGCAAGGACGAAATGTCTTTCTTTGCATGCGACAGGGATTTATTTTATGAAATCACATTGTGGAGGCAGACAACAAAGCGTGTTTGTGTGTGCGTGTGTGTGTGTGTGTGTGTGTGTGTGTGTGTGTGTGCATGAACAATGAGCAAGAGATTAACTGAGAACAAAGCTATTCACATCACCGCTTACTGTCCTTGCGGATGACAGCCATGTTCTCACAGGCTGGCTACATATTTGTATACTGCCCATCTTGACGAGTCAACATGGACATGGGGGAGGGGAGGGGTGGACAATGCATCACGGCCAAGACAGCCAACCTTCTGGCTGCTCGCTAAGACCGAGCATTAGTAATCCACTCATCTGGATGCATTATGCCCGCTGCAGCAAAGTAACCGCTTGATCATGAGCTCCTCTTTGGTGAGAAAATCCAGCACTCTAATCCGCCAGCATCAGTGTACTTTATTTAACAGTATGTACAGTGGAGCCTGCCAGAAGGTTGACTGTAACAACACTTTCTTCACGCCCCCTGCTATAGCCGATAGCCGCCGCTGATCGATACCGGACTAAGTGCTTTTTAGCGGCGGGCATCGTGCTCATTTGTCGAAATAAAAGGCGCAAGGGCCTGAGGAAGGGATCAAAGCAGAAGGAAGAAGCGAGGAAGTTCCCAGCGTGTGAAGAAAAGCGGGGCTTTTGGAGATTTTAGTTCAATAAGGTAGAAATGTGAATATTGTGGCACTGATGCAACGCCCGTCAAATTAAATGCCGTTGTAGTTGCGTTTAAAAAGGACATTGTGGCGCCCCCTACGGGTTGTGGTCAAAAGGCTTTGCAAGACATGCCAACTGAAATGGAATAAAAATACCCTCAAACTTTAATACACTAATCCCTCGTTTATCACCAGGTGTGTCACAAGACGAGATGATACACGAGATTGGGTCTACGGGAACGAGACAAAAGATTTTAATTTTAATTACTTTTAAGAAAAGAAAAAATACGACGATATATCACAATCTACTCATTTAACTTCTACTACGTTGTTACCTTGCGTTGCTCCTCACGAGGCTACACTCTTCTGCACTCTGTGTGTATGCTAGCGGCCCCGCCTCCACCCACCGAGACAAAGAGACTGTATGACTGACAAAAGGGCTCATTCTGTTCAAACGTGCCAAGCTGATGAGACCAGTGCACAGAGTGAACCCTCTTCCTGCCTGTTGGGAGGTGGCAGATGAGGAAAACAGACGCGCATGCACACGGCAATATATTGATTATCCACTTCATTTTAATTTATTGCGTGATTAATTCATTTATTTGTTATCGTCCCTGGCCTAGTGCCCAGGAGACAATAAGAGAGTTTTTTTCTGAATGAGAAATCCTGTCACGTTTTAAGCCCACAAGATCTCGTGACACCCGTATTTATTGCAGTTAATCGCTCCAGACCCCACTGTGATAAATGAATTTCCACCAAGTCGGATTCATTCTTTATAAATGGAGTATTTTGGAAGTTACAGCACAGACAAACTGTTTACAACATTATTAGAGCCCTCTAGACATGAAATAACACCCCTATAGTCACTTTTACTTTCGTATTACCCAATATAGTAGACATAAGGGAAAATAAAATGTATAAGACATAATATAGAGTCATACGTATTAGCATTGGGAGAGCTCCTTGTTGTTGTTCCTTTTTTTTAACTTCCTGTTTCTGTCCAGCACTTCCTGCGGTGGCTATTGTCTTGTCAGTGTAACATTACTGACATCTAGTGACCAGTGTAGAATACTACATATAATCGCATCTTTGAATGCGTCTTCTGAATGCCTTATATTTGCATTTTACTTAATTTAGCCATTTTTATGCTTGAACATGCTTCATTTAGCCAAGCATACTTACAGTAATATGCGCTTAAATATTACATATTTTACTTATAATAGGCTGTATTCGACTACAAAACAGCAAAGCCTTATTAATTAAAATATTTTGAAACTTTTGAAGCAACAATCCATTGGGGGTGCCATTTTGCACAAGTGCCCGCATTTCCGGCAAATGCACAAAGGATGCTTAGCGCTGCCGTGAGGCGTAGAGCACCAAGTCAGCCCAAGGCAGGAGAAGAGACAAAAGCAGAGGCGAGTGCAACCCGCCTGCTTCACACTGCCCGCCCCGGACCCCGAACACAGGACCTTCAGAATGGGAGACGAGAGCGCTGACCGTTGGGCCAAAAGCCCGGACTGTCAACCCAACGTTCAGCACAGCTTGAAGTAGTGAGGTTTTACCAACGTATACCTGTGCAGCCGCACTGGCTGGCATCCGTTACACGAGTATTTCTAACACTGTGCTTGTTGGTGTAATGGTACAGCTGCTGCCTCTTAGGGCAGAGGCAGTGGGTTCAACCCCAAATCTGATCAGTTTTTTGTTTTATTTGTTGTGAACTTTTGCACTAAAAATAAACTTGAGTGAATAAACTCAGGTTGAAGTCAAATTGTCTAAAAATAGATTTTAATGGGTCAGTTAGGTCCTTGAGATGTGGTGACTATAGCTGCCCAGATGGGGCCCGATGTGTTTTTTTTTCCATGGGGCCCAGAGTTCCTGGCAGCGCCCCTGTTAGTGATACAGCCATTTTATAATGGGGAGGGGGGGCCTGATGGTTGTAGCTCATGAATTTACATGCAGTCGTTATTATGAGGTCATATCAATAACACCAACTGAATGGCAACGCGATTGGCTCAATAGGAAGTGATAACAGTTTTGTTTTGGACCCCCGCATTCATTGCATCAACAATTTTTAACCATTTGAAACCATTTTTATCATATTGAACCAAAAATATTGACGGTAAACGCTTGGATTTAAACCAACAGACGAAGAAGGACTGTTTTCTGTGCCGAGGTTGTGGTTATGCATATAAATTCTCAATGATTAAAATCTTTGTTTACAAGTTTAAAGGCCCGCTAACAAGTCAAACCTGTCAAAAAATAAAAAATAAAAGGACTGACACGCAGGCATTGAGCTCATGACGGACAAACGTCGTTCTCATAAGAGCAGTCCATCGCTCACTTGCTTGTCGCCTAGCAACAGAGACCTGGCGGGCAGACGGTAGGTGTGTGAGACGGAGCGTGTGGGAGATGAGGCTTGGAGGAGGGGTGTGTGTGTGTGTGTGTGTGTGTGTGTGTGTGTGTGTGTGTGTGTGTATGGGGGTTGGTGGGGGGGGGGGGCAGGGGGGGAATGAAGCGGAGCAACAGGGAGGCGAGCTGCTGCAGAAAGATGATGTGGTCAGTGGTGATGCGGTGATGCGCATGAATGCATGAATAGCATCTTTACATTTAATGGCCTGCAAGCCACATTTAACTATGACACATACTGTATTCCATTACTGCAGCGCAGTATTCCTTTCAGCAAGACAGCGTGTACTACCATGACTTTTCAACACAACAGTCAAGGTCAGGTTTCATTTGGAAACCAAAATCTAAACCCACAAGACAAACAAAAGAGCGTTCACGCCTCCAGCCGTAGCAGGAGGATGTACAGGGCCGCATCCATACTCTGAGTAGGCCCCGGGGCAAAGAAGGGCCCGGGGCACAACAAGATCGCGGCCAGAATATTAACTAATAAAACCAAAACTTGACTTAAATCCATTTTTTTCCCGTGATACGCCAAAACTATTGGCACCACAGTGGAACCTGGAAAGTGAACACCAATTTAGTGTTCAACGGGAAAAAAACACCTTTGCAGTGCAGCACAGAAATACTTACATCCAACCCCCACTGTGCCAGACCATGGAGAAGCTGTTGGAAATATTGTTTTGCTTTTTCTTTGGATTTTCTAAAGAGGTGTTCTTTTCTGACTTTCTGACAAGTGATGATAACCACAGAACAGGAAATGAAGACACCTCAAAAGTAACACAAAATGACTGGTCAAACCACCAGCATGCAAGACCCTAGAGAATCTGTGGGATTTATATTCCACTGGCTTTTTACTTTTTCTTTGTCTTTTTTGGGGTTCTTTTCTGACTTATGACAGGTGATGACAACCATAGACCAGGAAACGAATACACCTCAAACGTAGCACAAAATTACTGGTCAAACAAACACACCATGTGAGACCCTGAAGAATTGAAAGTACGTATTCCAAGTGCATTTTACTTTTTCTTCTGGCTTTTTGTCAGGTTTTTGGGGGTTCTTTTCTGACTAGTGATGAAAACCGTAGGACAGGAAACGAACACACCACAAAAGTAGCACAAAATGACTGGTCAAACCACCAGCATGCGAATCGACAGTCTGTATTCCAAGTGGTGTGTTTTGCTTTTTTTTAAATTTGTCTAGGGTTTTTTGTGACATTTTCCAGCTTTGTGACATGTGATGATAACCACAGAACAGGAAATGAATGCACCTCAAACGTAGCACAAAATTACTGGTCACACCGCCACAAATGTGAGACCCTGAAGAATTGAAAGTATGTATTCCACATGCGTTTTACTTTTTCTTTGGCTTTTTGTCAAGTTTTTTGGACTTCTTTTCTGACTCTCTGACAAGTGATGAAAACCATAGAACAGGAAACAAATACACCTCAAACGTAGCACAAAATCACCGGTCAAACCACCAGCATGCAAATCAACAGTATGCACTGTAGTCCAAGTGGTGTGTTTTGCTTTTTTGGGGGCGATTTGTGTAGGGTTTTTTCCAACTTTGTGACATGTGATGATAACCATAGAACAGGAAACGAATACGCCTCAAAAGCTTCAAAAAATTTACTTGTCAAACCGCCGCCATGCGAGACCCTGGAGAATGTATGGGATATATATTCCACTCGCATTTTACTTTTTCTTTGGCTTTTTGGGGGGTTCTTTTCTGACTTTATGACAGGTGATGATAACCATAGAGCAGAAAATGAATACACCTTGAAAGTATCATAAAATTACTGGTCAAACCCCCACCAATGCAAGACCCCGAAGAATCAACAGTATCTATTCCAAGTAGGGATGTCCTGATCCGAGCTTCAGGATCGGGATCAGCTGCCGATCCGCTGTATTTTGAAGATTATATTGTCGGCTTCCAGCTGCCGTATAACGTTTGTAACTCTCAGCCACACTCCAACATGGCATGTGAGGTAATGCGCCTCAAAGCTGGTTGCCATGTCCGCGGTGTACCGTGGTGAAGTTAGTTTCACGTTGGATGTTGGATATTGGGCTCCGTAGCTACAGCAGTAGTTCCCCCTCACTGTGCCTGGACTGCTGTGTCATGGTGCAGGGAGCTTGCACAGGAAGTGCTGCTCTAACCGCTGGTTGTTTATACTAGGGACCGTCAATAAATTACTATTGTTACTATGTTGTTGAAGAGAATTTGTTTAAAAACGTCATATATTCTAAATCACACCACAAATTATTTATAACCATGTCAAATGATTACCGGTAGTCCTACCCTGAAAGTATTTTGCACGTCTATTTTCGCCAATTTTATCTTTTATTGGATCTTTTATAGATCAATATGTTTTAAGAGCTATTTTCATAACCATATTCAATTCCACAAATTCATGTTTGTAACAAAAGCTTTTTATTACAAAAAAATAATAATAATGATAATCTGTACCGAATCGGATCAGATCGGAGGCCAAAAAATGTGGATCGAGACATCGCTAATTCCAAGTGTGTTTTGCTGTTTGGCAAGATTTTTGTAGTTTTTTTTTATATTTTCCAACTTTGCGACATGTGATGATAACCATAGAAAGTAATACTGTACATAAATAATAAGCATCCTCATTTTAGTTTATTTCAGTCAATTGTAGTACATCAATTGTAGTACATAAAACAACAAATTGTAATGCTGTATATATGCTGTACTAATACTTTAATAATGCTTATTACATATTATACCTCTCTAGTATACGTACTGATAACCCGCTTTTATTAACTGTGGGCTTTCTGTGCCTATTTACCGTATTTTCCTAACTATAAGTGGCTTCGGAGTATAAGTTGCACCAGCCAAAAATGCACAATGAAAAAGAAAAAAACGATATAAGTCACACCGGACTATAAGATGCATTTTTGGGCAGGAATTTATTTTATCAGAGACCAAGAACAGACGTTTCATCTTGAAAGGCAAGTTATAGTAATAACAATAAAATGGAGAACAACGGGCTAAGTGGTAATGTGAATAAGTGGTATGTTAAGGTAACATATTAACTGTTATTCAGATAACGAAACTTAGCTAGTTTACTTGCAGCTTGTAATCTGCAGGATATATGATTTGTGTTCCTTCTTTCTCAGTTGTCTTTATAAGTTGATGTTTACATTGTAAGCTTTCAGTGGCACAGGAGTGATAGGAGTAGCAGGTACTCGCACACAAGCCTAGAGCGCCCTCTTGTTGTTGCCAGTGTGAAAAAAAAAACATATAAAAGTCGCTCTGGAGTATAAGTCGCAGGACCAGCCAAACCATGAAAAAAAGTGTGACTTGTAGTATGGAAAATACGGTATTTGCTTGTGCTGCAAAACTGCTATTGTATTTAATTTCACTCAGCTCAGTGTGTTTTAAACTGACAAAATGCTTGCATTTTGCATTCCAACACTTGCTGTAAATATGCAGGCTTCTGGTTCATAAGTGAGCGTTACAACATTCTTTTACAAGAAGCTGCTATGAATGCACGTGAATGTGGCCCTGCCTTGGCACTGGTAAAAGGCAGGCCCGCATTTTCAGCATAAAACAAAAAACTGCCAAAGTGTTGCAAATGTCAAGGTTAGAAGATTCTAATCTTTTATTCCCATATAAAAAAAAGGCAGTGCAGCCGGCAGAGGAAGGGCGTTCTAATAATGCAGGTGCTAAAATACCAAAATACTGTCACGTTATTTTTAGCCCCGAGGAGAGTGAAAAATACTCCCGAGTGTAACCTTGGTGCAACACTCAATCCTCCAGCGTGGACGCTTTTTATTCTCCTCCAAAGGCTCATGCAAATGTCAGCCGCAAGCATATAGCGCACGGGACTTAACAATGTAAGAAAAGTCCGCTTTAATGCTATTAAAAGCAATCCATCGCCGCAGTGCGCGCGTCCGAGCGGCGCTGTGTGGCTCATCCTGACTGAGGCCCAGCGGCCACGCTGCGGCGGCGTCACATGCTTCGCACGCCGCGTCATTCATCCTCAGCTTGTGTCACTCGGCTCAGCCCCTTAAACTCGCCGTCCGTCAAAATGCACGCCTGAGATTTTCACACACGTAGCGTGACCTGCATGCAAGCACTCAACAACAACGCCAACACGCCGCTAAACCATCTCAAAATGCAACGAGGTGCGTCCTATACTACGTTATTCTTCATAAAAATATGAATTATCTTTCATTCATATCCTTATTTTAATGTGTAGAGTCCATGCATTATTACGTGAGAAGCATGAGGAACCACATTTGGTAACGCCCTGCTATAACGAGGCAGTAAGAGCATGTGATTTATTCCAGCCAATCAGCAATCAAAGTTTTTTTTTTAAGTTAATATAATAGAAATACAAGAATAATGTAGAAATAGTGGTCGGTATAAATGGTAGGAAAAAAATTAAATAAATAAATTCATTCATTCATTCATTCATTCATTCATTATTTTAAAAAATGTTGCAATAATTATCAATAAAATAATAATTATTAAAATAAAATTATTAGTTGTAGTTTTATATTGTTATTTTTAAAATAAATAAAAATACAATATATTTGTGGTTGGAAAAATACATTCTTAAATTAATAAATTATAAAAGTATGAATACAGTATAAATATAAATATATTAGTACATATTAATATAAAATTATTATTATTATTATTATTATTATTATTATTATTATTATTATTATTATTATTATTATTAATGTACTTGTGATTTCATATAATATTTCACATAACATATTTATGGTAATAATATTATTTACATAATATTCTATTTTTATATTATATTTAAATTATATTATATCAAATATCTTAATTATATTATAATATTAGCATTGGAATCATTATTTAATGATAAGAATAACAATAATATTTGTATTATTATTATTATAAAACAATTAAGTTACTAGAGTAAAAATATACAATAATAATGTAAGAATAAATAGCAGCGGTAAGAATACGTTTAAAAAAAATAATAAATCATTAAATTATTAATAACAATATTTACATATAACTAATGATTCATATATGATTATTTGCAGTAGTTTTATGGAATTATTTTTATATTTAGTGAGGGCTTAATACGAGAGTTTTACATTTTAAAAATAGCAAAAATATGTTCCATGGTTTGAAATAGTTTGAATAAATGTAAATAAATAAATGTCCTGCATCCTGAACCAAAATGAAATCAACAACAACAATGCAACAATATCCTCGAGGGCGAGGTAATAATGGTCAACTTTAATTGACGCTGTCCGAATCTAATGAATTGAAGTAAATGTGCATTACAATGAGGAAACACAAAATAATAGACTGACTGTTTGATGAAGAATGTCTTCGATTGTGTGTAAAACAATTGAGTGCACTACTTGGCTGCAACCAGCGGAGGCGCTGTTGATTCCAACCAGATAAGCACAACCATGTCAGCTACGGGACGTTGAGCTGCAGCCACCCTTTTTTGGCATTTCAAACTGGAACTATTATAATAATGAAGGTAATTCACCTGTCATAAAGTGAGCATGACTATCATAACTATCATTACAAAGCATTACACGGCAGGCATTCTTCCCCGTGATTAGCATTTTAGTGTTGCAGCTGTGGCGCAATAAATTTAAGGCCGAAAGGGAAAAAAAAGGCGTAACAGGACTCTGGACTGACTTGCTGATGGAAAATATCCAAGCGGGGCCATAATGGACTCAAGTGACGGCGCTCTAATTCGATCACGTGTGGCCGCAGTTTGCCACTAAGCCGCCTGCAAATACCCTCGTCTATTTTAAAACTCCGCTCAACAATGACACACCGAGAAGGCTCCAGTATGCCTGAAAAAACATTACGAAAAAGGAACGACAGCGTACACCCCGGCCCCCCTCGCTAGTCTAGTCTAGCGCGTGTATTTGTGGGGTGGCGGGGGGACATACATTTTTATTGCTTGTCTGCCAGTCAAGGAGTCTGTAGTTGTTCACGTAGAGCAGACACGGCTCATAAATCACATTGTTGGCATGAGCTGAAGCCTTGCAATCTCACAGCGTGACCATTAAAGACACAATATGTAACCATCTTTGCTGAAATTAACACTTTCAATGGCTTTAAAGCTTGCAATAAGGTGGCGACCACAGTGTTTTTGTTGCTTTGATGACGCCAATGACTTATTTTAGAGCTTTTTAATACTGGTGGACCAGCCAGGACACCTCTCATGTTTTGTCAGCGCTTGCGTCCGATGCGAGGCTCACATTTTGATTCATGAACCATGAATAGCGCCATCAGGGCGGGGCGTTTATTTAGCAAAACATGCAGGATAGTTCATTTAACAAGTGTACTGCACAACACAGCAGCAACACAACCAATGCTGTAATAGTGGAGCAGTACAACAGTACAACATGGGTTTCACATTTGCATTTTAAAGCGCACGCAGAGGTAGACAGAGCCACTGGCTGCTGACCACTCGTGGATATTAGGAGATATCACGAGATGAAAACGTGACAAGACTCTTCGTTCAGAAAAAAATATGTCTCATGGGCGCCAGGACTGGGACGATAAAAAATAAATTGATCGAACAATAAATGAAAATGAACTGTATCATTTTGCCGGCCTCAGTATATTGCCATGTGCGTGCGCGTCTCTGTTTCCCTCGTCTCTGGCTTCCAAACAGGCAGGAGGATGGTCCACTTCCAGCCCCTTGGCGCGCTTGTTCCATAGAGAAACGGCATGAACGGAGTGAGCCCTTTTTTCAGTCATACAGTGTCTTTGTCTCTGTGGGTGTAGGCGGGGCCTCTAGCATACACACAGAGTGCAGAAGACTGTAACGTAGTAGAAATTATTTGCAATATATTGTCTTAGAAGTAAAGTTAAAATCTCATCTCGTCTCGTTCTCGTAGAGCCAATCTTGTGTATCATCTTGTTTCGTGACACCCCTAATCGATACATTCAAGTGCAGCAACTTCAGGAGGTTGCCTACAGCCACATTTGATCTGAGACTTGTTAATTGAATTGAGGTGATAACTAGAGCCTTTATGGTATTTTTTAACTCTTTCATTACCAAAGATGTACTTTTACATTTTTGGAATGGTGAACTGAATTGTTGAGTTGTTTTTTGAGTTGTTGGTTGTTGGTGTAGTTTTTTAGATGTTTGAGCTGTCACAAAAGCAAAAATATTTGTGTCCAAGTGAAAGTTATGCTTGAAATGTATCTTCATAAAAACCTGTTTTTTTCCCTTTTTTTTAGTCGGGAACTGATATTTTCCTGAAACTCACCTAGTGTATGTTCTACTGCTGATTACTAAAGAACGGAAAAAGGTAGAAACAAGCTTTTCTTCTGATGAAATATTAAATTGGAATGTTTCTTTTGGTAGGTTCCATATTTATTTACCCATAGAACACAATATTCTGTGTGCCTTGCAAGATCAGTCAGAATAGTCTAAAATGGCCGCTACTGAAGGGGTTGTCTTTTGAAAAATGTCTGGGATTGAATGAGTTACTAAATGCTAATAGCTTCTGTGTTCTTTATTAGTAGTTCATGGACATGCTATGGTGTATTTACAGTAAGTTTGGGTCCTGGTGACACTTCTAAAGCCCCTGATTCCCAGCTTCCCAGCATCAGGGCCGTAGCAGACGTGGAAGGGCAGGCGCCCGTGTGAAAAAGAATCGCCGCCCAGCATGTTGTGTTGAAAGTAATGGCGTCTGTCCAACAAGTATTCCACACATCCGGCAGTGATGACATCTAATTATTCCTTGTCGCTGTGTGCAATAAGAGTTCTGTGTGATTTCAATAAAGATTTCCATAAAGCTTCCAGTCATGAAAGCCACGTTGATTGCAGGCTTGTTGTATTCCAAACTCCATTACTTTGACCTCCTGCAGGCGCACTTCAAGTTGGCATTGAAAGCCCGGTGGTGCGCACCCAACAGAGGTTGTTCCTTTTCTCCCTAACTGGAGCACACCGGTGCCCTGCAGCTGCTGTTTACTACTGAAGCAGGATTTCAGCCAACTTTTGCAGCGTGTTCTCACAGGGCCTGGCTGGGTGTTTTTTTGGTGATTTCCTGCGTGGTGTCAAGCTATGGATGCCACCTTTGCTCTCTCGCTACATCACTTCAAAGACAAAGAGTCAATATTTGATCGCAAGGATGAAGAAGGTGATGTATAATGCAATGTACTGTATATGTTGTGTGCAGAAATATACTGCTAGGAGGATTTTTCATGACTGATTCATGACTATCAGGGTAAAGAATTCCGCCTCCCATCAATAATTCAGCGACAGTATCAGTGTCCACAACACAAACCAACAACACGCAGCTTCCTCCATTATTCATGGGGGATTCCACCTGTAGCCCCCCTGCCACCCATCCCCCACCATTCACAGTCCACGCATTGCATTGTATGCCTGCCACAAGAGCTGTGAGTCATTACATGCAGCGTTTGTGCTGATGACACACTGGGATGTTCTATGCAGCTAAAACTAAATGCAGCGTTACACTGGCAGCTAAATGACACTCCACTGTCACATCAACTCCAAAAACTAGGAGAATAAAGAGAAAAAAATCACAAGGAAAAAGCATCAGAACTCATAGGAATTTCTGCAAGGGGAAGTTTTAAATCACAAGAAAAAAAATATGGAATTTTTGGTGAATACAGTCACAATTTTACATGCGTGATGTTGTATTTTTACGAGTGAGAAGTAGTCATTTAGCGAGAAAACACAGATTTGTGAAGTCGTACGTTATCAAGAAAAAAAGTCAAGAACAAATCGGTAATTTTACAATCCTTACGTGAAACACAAACACAGCTAACAACGCACATTAGGGATGTGCTGCCGATTCGCTGTATCTTGAACATCGGCTAGAAACGGCTTACGCCACGAGATCAGGCTTCGGTTGCCACACACAGCGGGTGAGCTAATGCGCCTCAAAGCTGGTTTCCACTCGAAGAAGTAAACGCAACACCGCCATGCAGACATGTCCGCAGTGTGCCATGGTGAAGTTACTTTCACATTGGACGTCGGATATTCAGCTACAGCCATAGTTCCCCCTCACTGTGCCCGGAATGCTGTGTCATGGTGCGGGGAGCTTGCACGGGAAGTGCTGCACTAAACGCTGGTTGTTTATACTAGGGATGGTCGCTAAGTTATATTAGTCCTACCCTGAAAGTATTTTTGCACACCCATTTTTTCCAAATGTATCTTTTATTGGATGGACTTCTATTGGATCTTTTATTGGATTAGGGCCCTGACTCACAGAGGTTTGTTACAAAAACCAAACAATATTGTTGGTCATGCTGTGTAATAAAAAAGTGCATTCAGCAATACTTTGGTTGCATTATTTTTAATGCTTTGAAGATCTATTTTCATAACCATATTCAATTCCACAAATTCATGTTTGGAACAAAAGCTTATTATAAAAAAAATCAAGATAGCATGTAATACTTAGAGGATTTTGGTCGTTTTAAGCATTAGCGGCGTCACAGTTCCCTCAAAGCTGCACTGCTCTCGCTTTATCAGCGCACAACAAATCCACGTGGCGCACAAAATACAATGAGAGCCGCCGCCAACGATGACTACTTTTGGACAAATGAGCATCATGAACCTTATCTTTCTGAGCATGAATATACAGAGGAAATAACACCCCAATAGTCACCTTTACACTCCTATTAGTCTTTGTTTACATCACATTGCGCAGGCGAGCTAACAAGTTACACTCTCCAATTTACTTACTCTTAAGTACTTAAGAAGGTGTTTCAAACGGAGTGGAGAAGAAGGACAAAGAAGCCAAAAACTTACCACTTCCACACGGAATGAGAGGAGAACCTTTTTTTGTCCACTCAATCTCAGCCGTGGCATGTCGGCTGGGCTCTGGCGGCTCAGGTAATGTCATCTCATGTCATGTCTCATAACATACCTGGTGCCTGGTGACCACAACACTACATATAACTCGTCTTTCTATATTTTTGGACTAATAACAGGCCATAGCCAACCACCAAACAGCCATCATTTATTCACTATTTTTGGAAAAATCCCGATATAGCAAGGTACGACTGCATAAATTGTCTCATACACATTTCTACATGCATTTTTTTCCCCACAAATAGTGTTAATAACAATTTTTTAGACTCTCCAGCACAACTTCCTCCATACAAAAACGTCGTGTCTATTTCTTTCACTGGGTCAACACGAGAATGAGCTGTGCTGCTTGTATGCTGGACAAGCAGGAGGTCGTGGAGTCTTCCAGGAGGGAAAAGCTCGACCGAGACACGGCAACGGGCTAGAGGTGCAACCACACACCTGCAAACATGCGCAACGGTAGAGTACTAATGCATACAATCTGGTGCACTGAAATTCCTTTTAATTCTGTGGACTGCAAAGGAGGCGGAAAAAACAAAAGCACCCCCTGTGGCACCCACACGTCTAAATGTCAGCCCTCCTAATGCTTCCTAATGGCGTTTCCTTGTACTGTATGTGTGAATAGAAACAGAAGCAGGGACAAAAGTGGCCCTGAGAAGCTCTAAATCACATTATGCATTGCAATCTCTGCGTATCAGGCGCTGCCATCCTGCTGCCCACCGGCTTCTCACTGCTGCGGACGCTCCATATTTCACTCTTACACACACACACACACACACACACACACACACACACGCACACACACCAAAGGCTGATGTAGGAACAAGGTTTGCTCTAATTAAGTGTTATTGCGTGCAGAAAGGGAAGCAAAGAAAGCTGCAGGGGGGGAGTAAAAGGACCTCTCTTTATGTTGTTATGTGGATGTTTTAAACGGGATGATTTCTCACTCCGTTATTTACAGTCGGAGCTACACTACATGGCAGCAAGGCAGCAGGGCAGCGATGGATGGTCCCAGGTTGCGTGTCTGACTAATTGCAGCGTCGGAGAGGCCAGGGCGAGTCCCCAGAGGACCACGCAGCGGCGCGAAGGTAAGGTTTCGCCCGGAAAAGCAGCCCCGCCTCGCTCGCGAGACATGTCATATGAGAACACGCAGACGGGCTAATTTCTCCCACGACCCCTCGTCACCTTTGCTCCCGACCCCCACTTGAGACAGGTGAAAGGCTCCCACTTTGGGCAACACCCATGTCAGAGTTTTCCATTTCTGATGGACTGAGCGGAGGTCAGATCCTTACAAGGGGAAAACGAGGACGTGACCACGAGGCGCAGGCCAACTCCTGGTGCTCATGAATACGAGATTGGAAGCCACGAACTTCCACTTCCTGTGCGCTCTCCTTCATCTACGGCCTTAGGATCTGTTCAGTTGCTTGTGTTCCATCCAAGGCGCAGGTTTTCATATCAAATTCCTCCGCAAAACATGAAAATATAAGACGACTGACAAAGTACGGAAGCTGTTTTAAAGTCCAGATCCTAGGTTCTGCATACGCTGTCCGAGAGGATAGAAGGCCAACTGACAGATAAACAACATAAGGAGATAAAGATTATATAAAAAGAAGACTTGATTGATTTAAAATAAATTGAAATAAATTTTAAATAAATGTTATATTATTTTCAATTATATCAAATTGGATGTAATTAATAAAAAATGATTAAAACCAAGTCAAAAATATATTAAAATTGACACATATATGAAAATAAATAGAAATAAAATGTAAAAAATACATCAAATTTAAATTAATATTCAGCTACAATTACTCAAATTTCATCAAATCAAAGCCTAACATTTATTTTAAATAAATTGTAATTTATTTTAAATACATGTTTTTAAATTATTATTTAAATTGTATTAAATTGGAATTAATCAACTAAAGAGAAAAATAAATAAAATAATATTATAAAAAATATTATTAAAAAAATATTAAAACTCAGTCTAAAATATAATTCAAATTCATTAAAAATAAAATAAATCAGCACATATAGTAAAATTGAATTATAAAAAAATAAGTTAAACTTAAATAAATGTTCAGCTACAATTATAACAATAAAAATAATTTTAAATACATTTAAAATACATGTATAATATACAATGAAATTAAAATGCATTTTAAATGAAAAAGAAATCAATTAAAATATATATAAAATGACATACATCTAAATGTTCACTTACATTAGAATGTATCAATCGAAGCTAAAATATAAATGGAAAAAACATGGAAGAACACATTTATTAATACATTTCAAATAAATGTTATTCATTTCAAAATGATGTATTCATAATAATAAATCAAATCACAATGATATTAAAGTCATCTAGTGTTCTAATTCCATTCAGCTGCTGTGTTCCATCCTATACGCAGGATTTCCCCGGAACCTTTTCAGCTCAAGAGCCAAAGGTAGAAATACCCCAAAGGTAGAAATTGTATTTTTAAATAAATGCTAAAGAACACAACAATGACCATTGCTCCATAAACAAATAGAATAACATAAGTTAACATAACCGTAACGCAATAAAACATCTCCTTTAGTGTTCCAATCCTAAGATTTGGTGCATTAAGAGAGGAAGAAGATGGATAAAGTGTTACAGAGTAAGACAAAGTGATGGGACATTAGATCATGATAAATAATACAAACAGAGACGCCTTGGATCTAATCTGATAGTGCTGCAGATTGCAGGTACTGCCGTAGCTGACATATCGGGTATCGGACTGACGTCACCGTATCCACGCACTGACCCAGATTCCACATGGAATGTGCGACAGGGGTGCAGGGGTTCATAGGTCGGGTGAAGCCCTGCCCTAACTTGAAGCTGATGTTACTGCGTACGTCTAAAGGGAGCATTTGAAAGGGCGAGGCCCTCAGCATGAACACCATAGCAGTCGTCGTTGTAGCAGTAGGCAGCTTTGCTTTTGTAACTCATACAACACTTGTCAAGTATTTGCACCCTAGGGGTCTCACACTTGCAGCCTTCTTTAACGCATTCAATCCCAGCCATCTTTCAAACGACAACCCCTTCAGCCGCAGTCATTTTAGACCATTTTGACTGATCTTTCAAGGCACACAGAATATTGTGTTCAATGGTTATATAAACACAGAACCTACCAAAAGAAAGAT